>NC_092631.1:41416564-41637485 GCF_039555335.1 Amphiura filiformis | reverse complement strand
ACCTGAGGGTCTGAGTTCGATTCCCAGGCGGTATCACTTTTTCTGTCTCATTTATTATTTGCGACGGTGAACCTGGTGAATTTTTTTGTTTATTATAAATACATGAAGTATACATTTTGTCTTTATTTTTTCTGTCTTTTTTTTTTTCTTTCTTTCTCTATGTTTGATTTTATTTTATTTTATCATTTCTTTATTTCTTTCCCAAAAGCTCCCAAATGAAATACTTTCCGATTTAAATGTGATCTTATAATAGTCCTACAACCCCCCTCCGCCCTACCCCAGATACATCCCACGCCCTACACCATGCACGCACACACCCCACACATTATACATACACAAATTTGTGAAGCACACATCTGCTGAAGATAGTTGTTACATCATGTCAAAAACAAGTTAATGCTATCTACTGAAGATAGTCGTAGTTTATTATTTACTTCATTACAAATCGTAACGTACATGCGGTTTTAGTATTAAATTAAAACTCAATTTTCGTTTTCTAACGTTCATTCACCTATCTGACAAGTGCTATGAAGGTGAACTTTAATATTAATTTTAAAAATAAATTAGGCAACTCGGAATCATGCAGCTTAGAGCCGTAATTACGAGATATGTGTTTGAAACGATTTCTCGGTTTTGAGATATAGCATAAAAATTTCATTAAATGCGTGTAAGTTGGGGTATGGGGTGTTTCAGTGCCCACTCCCTGAACCAACCAATTTCTTTATCAGCAATTGTATTATGATTCATAAGTACATGGTCTACTTCCAAATCCTGTGAAATATGAAGCTCATACAACATTCTGTTTTTGAGTTATGGGACAAAAACGACATTTTAGAGCAGTTTAGAGCTATAATTGCAAAATGTGTGTATTTTAGCATAGGGGTGATTGCAGTGACCACTTCCTAAAGAAACCAATTTCTTTATCAACAATTTTGTTATGATTCCAAAGCATATAATCCACTCTCAAATCGTGTGCATTGAGAAGCTCATACGACATTCCGTTTTTGAGTTATGAGCCAAAAACGAAATTTAGATGAAATATTTTGCATTCGGCAGAGACAATCTACGAAAAAGTCCTTGGAACGCTTGGTACACTCTGTCGAAATTCCGTGCAGAATTTCATATGATCATGGAAACGACGTATATTTTGCCTGGGAACAAGCATGACATCTACAACAATGATTAACCCTTCCCCTCTCCCCATCAATCAATGTTGGAACACATTGGGAAACCGCTGAAGACTTTGGTATTTCTCAACATTGCACGGGGGAGAGGGGGTGACAATTTTCCGTTATTTAAGCGCAAGCGTTTCAAGACTTTTTTCGTTGATTGTAGTTGTAGCCCCCTGCATAATTGCTGACCCCTCGCATGTTTAGTTGTTTGGAATGTTTGACCCCTTCACAGCATTGTTATTTCAAATGTAATTTAACTTTCCGTGCTACTTGATTGTTTCCTAAAACCATGTTAGTTTCTAATATTAATAACTCAATCGACGAAGTCATCATGATGTTGGTAAGTTTATTCTGTATACGTGTCATTTGGCTGGTAAACTTTTTACAAATATACTAATTTGATGATAATGGCATGCACCTGACATGCTAAAATTAACGGTTTTAGAATCGTATGATTGAAAATTATCTGTTTTGCATACGTGGTATGTTTAATCACAATAAATTTAATTAAATTTCATAATGACCGTCGCACATGGTGTGGTTACAATGTCCTTTTGGCTACTAGTCTGGTGTAAGCTGAAAACCCAAAGGTACACACACAATGGCTTTTGGTGTTTTCTATATCTGTGAGACTTATACTAATCCAGTGCACCGGTGCACCATTTTGAAATAAAATACTATAAATGGCCCTCTAGGTTACATACCTCTTAAAGGCCTTGGCGATACATGGAAATACGACGAGTAACTATTTTTTGAATGGCATCTGAAAACACTGCAATAAAATCGCTAGTAATTGATCAATTTATATAGCTAAAAAAAGTACTTTATAGGGTTTGATGCTTCAAAATGGTATATTTTCTCTCATTATATGACATTTTTGTTGTCATAGTACCAAAATTCATACACACGGCTTCAGTTTTTAGTAAATATTCGCCCTACGATATTGTAACTTTCAGCTTCGAGGGCGCACTGCCATTTTAAGGTGTTTACGGTTCGGTGCACTAAAACAAGAAAAGTCTCAGGTCACGGTCAACATATGTTGAGTTTTTTTATCATTTGGCATCTAAATCATATAAGGGTAATTCCACGGTAACTCGTGTTACACTTTTGGGCTTCCTTTTACATACTTTGTGCTCCAGCTTTTTAAACTCATTTGATTGGAATCTGTATTTTTTGTACTTTAATACCCAACATTCAAGGCTAGATCCTCATAGTATTGCTAAATGAATATATCAACTTTTGTACGCATGGGACAGCTGCGAAAAACGGTAACTCGTGCTACTAGCCGTGACATGCTAAAAATCGCTCATTTTTATTTTAGTAAAGCCTAATTGATTATATGATAAGTAACTGCTATGGTAAGGTTTATCTTGGTATAACTTAAAGAAATGGAGCTCAGACAAACTGGCATTATAATAAATAAGATAAAAAATCAGAACCGTTCGGATTCGAACCAGCGTGCACTAACGATTACATGTCGTTGGCTCACCACCACACGCCATAACAGCTCATGGCGGATCAGCCGGCGAATTGAACATGTAATGATTTTATTCTCTTGTAAATGTCGCACGGCCAATGTAAATTAATTATAATAGTTTCACCCGATATTCGTGGCATTTAACTGTGAGAGTTCTGAATATGAGAAAATTCCTCTGGATCCTCGCATTTAATGTCTCATATTGACTGATGTCATGCTATGACACAGCAGATAGGCCGCCCTATCTGCTAGCTTGGTATAACTTAAACAGTTTTGTCCCACATAGTTTTACATTGACTGACAAAAAACATGGTAACTCGTGCTACGGTAACTCGTGCTACAGTTTGTCCGGCCATATTCAAAATGGTTAATGTTCTTTTAAATGTCAAAGTTTCTAGATAAAAAATCCTCAATGACTGGTATATGATCAAATAACCCAATCTATGTACATATATATAACCACAATAACCCCCAAAATAACCCAATCTATGTACAAATAACACAAATACAGTGCATGTAACAGTATACAATGTACACACATTACATCCCAGCATTATATATTCCATTTATCCTGTTTGGATATTTCATACTACATTCCAGGGCTTAAATTTCAACATTTAAATTTAACAGTCAACAATTGATAGACTTTTTACTTTCAGGTTATTTCACACTAAATTAGTTCACAAAATTTGTAATGTTTATGGTTCTTTACAATGATCGGCTCTGTAAGTTTCTTTGGCGATCCTGACTTTTAGACCACCCGAGCTATATAAGGTACAAATTGCAAATTTATCATATTAAACTTTCGCAATAAGGTTAAACATGTTTTCAACTGTATAAACATACCTTTTATTCCATCGAACAAGCTTTATTTTGTTCCAAAATTCACGTTTTTATAGCTATTTTTGACATAAAAGAGCTGGTAACAAAACCGGTGATGCCAGCTCCGAAGTTTTCGCGTAGCACAAGCGCTTGATGCACGCTCGTTTTGACGGTAATTTACGCTAGCGTGCCATGCATTTTCAAGCGCGTTTGACATCGTTTTACTGCGTGACGCAATTCTGCATTTATTCAAGATGGCGAATTTCTCGAAAAACGTAATGTATTTTACCCCGTAATTTCCCTCATTACTCAAAACCCTGCCCTCTTTCACAATATTTCAGCTTCTTGGATATCATCGGAAACATAGATTAATAATATTAGGTAGGTCACTGTATTTTTAAAGATTTTTTAGATGCTTTTTACGATGAAAAAATTGATGTTTTAAGCTTCTTTTCAAAAATTGGTTTTAGCTTGTAAGCTTGTGAAAAACGGGTAAAAAAATCGTTTTTAGCTTGTTGGATATTTTTGCTTAATAGTTTAAAGCTTGACTCCTTAGATGAAACTTTTAGTTTAAGCTTGTTAGAATATTAAACCTTGATGAAATAGTAATATTTGAGCCCTATATAGCGCGGGTGGTCTAAAAGTCAGGATCGCCGTTTCTTTAAATTTGAGGTACCGGTATAGAATGTTTGGTCATATTTTGGTTGATCATTTCCTGTGATTTCCTGCTTGGTGCATTACTGAATACAGTTAGCATGATTTCAATCACTTCACCTGGAAAATGAGACCCATCATACTCAACAACATGACCACCAAAGTTTGT
The DNA here is from genome assembly GCF_039555335.1 of Amphiura filiformis. Classification (NCBI taxonomy): domain Eukaryota; kingdom Metazoa; phylum Echinodermata; class Ophiuroidea; order Amphilepidida; family Amphiuridae; genus Amphiura; species Amphiura filiformis. The sequence continues at coordinate 41,633,191 of NC_092631.1, read as the reverse complement.
ATCAATCATACAAATCTCAGTATATCAACTTGAAATGTCACTGTGGATGTTAGCTAGTCTCAGGAATTCCAGTATTGATATTGCTTAGTTCTTGGGCTAGATTTGGGGGGGGGTGGAGGAACTACACATTTTGGTTGCATCATTTTGACCAGGTATTAGTAATGGGACATACTGGAGCATTTTTTAGAGAAACTGTACAAGTTTAAGTCTTCAAGCTTCAAAAAAGGGACTTCATTTTGGTAAAAATTTGGTATATTTACACTATTTTGGCGCATGATCAGGGTGGAACTGGCTCCTTGAACCTTTTCTCTAAAAAGTTGCCTTCCATATTTTTACTTTTCATTTTTCTGTCAGAAGGGCACGTTTATCTTTAATTTTGGGTCCCACGCATGTGTGCGGTTGCCTGGTTGTTTCTTTGTTTGTTTCTTTGTTCGGCTTCTCGGGCGAAAGCAACTTAATTAAATCCACTGTGCAGCTTCAACACAATAATCGATCAATTACATACTTGGTATACTATGCCAGATAGATAGGTGTGGTCATAGGATATAGTGGCTTGATGTGCTGTATAGTTTTGTGTTGTTATTTGAATATTTATGAATATTAATGAGCTTAAGGCATATAACGCATTAATAACCAATCAACTTCAAACTTGGTTTGGTGATTGGATATTGTGACCTGATGTTTGTCATGTTATTTGCATATTTATAAATATTAATGAGCTAATTTGCATATTGCATATCATTTGTATTTACAAAACATTGTTATTTACACACTTTTTTAGTGAGTGCCACCTTAATTACGAACCGCGTTAATTCTAGCTTGCCAGGGGGAAATCTGCCCCACCTGCCCCCCGCCCCCACTGACAACACTACTGCTGGAAAGTTGTTACCATGGTTACATTTAATGCATATTCATGCAGTTGGGAGATACCTCTATTGCTGCCAAGTGGTATTTTGCATTACCTTTGCTGGTACAGGGGAAGTGGGCTATGGTATTTCGTGCTACATCGGTAACTCGTGCTACTGGTAACTCGTGCTACAGTTTTTAAGGGGTCATTATTATGTGGTGGATAGTGTTTTGTATTTCAATTTCTTATTTTTATTCAAGGTACTGCTAGTAGAAGGAAAATAATAAATGGCATCAAAGTTAATTGCCAACATTTTGTAAAAATATTAAAAAATGCATCTCTCGGTAACTAGTGCTACACCATATTTAGTGTTATGAAAACACAATGAAAGGAAAAAAATTAGCGGGGGGGGGGGTTATTTCAAATGTGATGGATATTTCTTGAAGACAATATTTCATAGATATAAACTGTATCAATTTAAAAAGAAAAGTGCCCCTGTTTAATAAAATAGGCCCACTTAGAAAATATCTAAGTTGAACAGGATTTTTCCACTAAAAATACACTCTCCGAAGAATTTTTTTAAAACGAAATGTTAGAAAAATGCAGAAAAAAGTTTAGAACTTGAACATTACATCTGTTTGGAATAATATGAAAGTTAAAAGAAATACATAGAGGCAATTTTATTTTTTTGAGTCATGTCCACTTTTGCTTGGAATTGCCCATAATATAGTTTCACCCGATAGTCGTGGCATTTAACTGTGAGAGTTCTGAATATGAGAAAATTCCATTCGAAAGTATTCATTTTCCCAATTGAAACCCGTGTAATACATAATTAGTGGTATTTAACATATAGAAACACTGAGTTCCTTCCCGATTACCCCTTTTAGTTCAAACTATGACGCAAAATCATCTTGAGGGATTCACCGAGGGTACGTATTATAACCTATATCTGACAAACCACACAAAACTATAAACATGGTATATGAAATGCCATGTGTGTCGCAGAAAATCGGCACAATTGAAAACATTGTAAGCATAACCGCTAGCAGTTGTACTTGTAGTGCAAGAGTTCATCCAATGGTATACGGATATGAGGTCATGTCATTCAGGCGTGAGAAAGTGAATTAACGTTCGCATGCATTATTTATATGTTTTAGCGGTGAAGAGCTCAGTGAAGAGGCGGCGATAAAGGAGTCCCGGGAAAGGAGTTAATCACCGTAACCTTCCGAGTCTAAAATGTGTAACCCATGGAATAGTTCTTTTTAAAAGAAGACATTGAGCTAAATTGTTACAATTTATACGGATCTGATTTAATTATTTCCTTGATGCAACATAAACGAGCGCTTTAGCACCAAAAAAGGGCAATTATACATTATAGGTAATTGATAAATACTATCGAAAGAACCTTTGAAGAAGCATTCTGAAGGTATTCGGTCAGACATCGAAAGTGACCCCTTAATGACCTTTGAACCCGCCGAAAAAAATACCACGTGTACACTAGGTGACATCAATTCATGTGTGAATATACCGTCAGTGTGCTATATGTTTTTCTTGGCTGATAAAATTTTTGAACATATTTTGTTTTATACAGTAAGTGACCCCTTAATAACCTTTGACCCAAAATAAAAAAATACCACAATATACATTGCATAAACACAATTCATGTTACCTTTGTTTTTTTTAGCTAAAACAATTGTTTGAAGATATTTCGATTTATACCGTAAGTGACCCCTTAATGACCTTTGACCCCAAATCTATATACACCCCATAGACACCGGGTGATAACAATGCATGTGTGCAAGTGGCGTCACTGTCCTACCTAATTTGTGGGAGAAGATACATTTTGAGCTGAAATCACTTTTTAACACCTATGACCCCTGCGTGACTTGACCCCACAACTTTCATGTGACATGTAGGGGCATGGTCAATGATGGTTGTGACCAAGTTACCAAAATCGGTATAAGCATGTCAGTGCTAGAGCAAATGTAAAGGTTGACAGAAGAAAGCAAGACGATCATGTAAGAAGCAAAACACAGCTCTCGGCCAGTCAGTCTCCCGGTCACGCGTAGAGTTGCATTTGACCCCGGTTTCTTGTCCCGAGGTCAACAACCTTTTAGCGAATACTCATTTCGTGAGCCGAAAAGTCGTTCGGTTCTTCGGCCAGCAGTACCCGGATGTTGCAGATGAACCAAGATGGCGAGGTGAGTAAGAAAGTTCAAAATGTCTTGATCATTTTGACACCAAATTTGCCTATTTTGAAAGAAATACAGCCAAAAAAATAGCATTTTTGCAAAATTCATGTTTTTTAAGCGATTCTTTAAAGTGGACGAATTTTTCTTCAGCAAGGTAGTTTAAAAACATAATGTTTATCGTGTGGAAAATCGATCACTCTTTGCAATGGTACCAGTCTGCTTGCGTTTAACAAGGGATAACAAGTAAAAATTCATTCTGAACTGAGCTGATTTTTTCCCGATAATTTCCGGTTTTTACGATATAATGGACGCTAGGCCTGACGAATTATGCGGAATTGCCTAGTGGGAATTATGCACTTTCAGTTTCCCCCGCGTTTGAATGGGAATTGGATTGCGTACTTTCTCAATGTGTAGTGAGCATATTTCTCGAATATTTTGAGAAGTTGACGTCGAATTTTCTATTTAAAGTTGTAATTTTGTGTTTTTGATCGCAAAGATCGGATATTTTTATTCCCGATTCGAATTCTGAACCCTTCGCAAGGGTGAAGAATTCGACAGAACTTTGACGATAATTTTGCCTTTTTGGACACTAAAATGCATTCGATCCTTAATTTTGTTTTAGATTTCACATCACCAAATAATGTCTCTTGTGGGATTCCGTCTTGATTTGCGGTGTTTTTATATTTCGGTAAAAGTTACCCACCTATAAATCAATATTAAAAACCAAAACAATTGTGCAGATTTTTGGAAAAAATTGTGCCAGGTAATAAATATAGGCTTGAATCTAAGCATCTGCCAAGATTGGAAAAGATTCTGGGCTTTTATTCAGATTTTTCATGTATTTTTCAAACCGTCTGCTTCTAGGTAAAATCACAGGTGCTTCTATTTTGAAAATTGGGTGAAAAAAGTGTATTGCATTCGTGGTCCGGTAGCTCGAAAATTCAATGGTCACCAATATATTTAATTTAGTTTGTTTACTTGCTTGTTTGTTTGTCAGTCAGGAAAACATCACTTTGAAAAATTGAGTCGCTTCGTAAGGTAGGTAGAGCCATTTGAATAGAGGCCATTTTGTACACAAAGTATAGGGAAATTTATTACTATTGTGCACCCTTCAACCGAGTCTTAAATTAGCAAGCACAATAAAGTTGGTACCATATACATTGATGACAATTTAAAGATTGTTTTTTTTTTTTCAAATTTCTGACCTGCGCAAATCGTTAACTGTGTATTTCCCGTTGACATCCAAAATGGCGTAAGCCAGTCCTTAATATACATAGGCACGGCGTATATAGGACTGGCAAGTGAGTCTAGACTTGTCGCGTATTGCATGCAAGTTAAAGTGGGCACTATGATCAATCTCACGTCGCCATGGTCGTGGTTGTATACAATAACAAACAAATCAACACACGGGTGACAATGCAGGCATAAACATTCAGTCCAAAATAATTGTAAAGAAAGTGAAAAGAAAATCCTGATGGTAATTGATTTGAGTAGAATGTCCTTATTGTATTTCTGGGCATGGGATTTTTCATGTCAGTTTTGTAGTATTTTAGTGTGATTGTATTTAATTTATCATGTTTATAGACACTGTCAAGCAAGGACAGTATGTTGGGCAGTGCGTGGTCACACGTATGTGAAGTATGCATGTCAGTGTGCCAAACAATGCGCATATACGACGTATGTAAGAGCCCAATACGTAACAAAATCCCAGTACGTATCAATTTGATACGTATTGGGCTCAACCTCTTCTACCTAGAACAAAAAGTGGCAAAAAATAAATCATCCCGCCCAACGCACTGAATGGTCTATTGTTCTATTGTGTCCGATTTGAGCGCTGACATATTGGAAAATGTTGCCAATCAATATTCATGAGAGTGTACATTCAACGTCCAATTTTCGAAATTGGGTGACTTGTGCTTTGCAGGTGTAAAATACATCTGACTGGGCGTTTTAAATACGTAACGCATAAAGGCATTGCCATCATCGAATGGCTGCCTATAGTGTTGTTAGTGTTAGGCCTATGTGTGTGTGTGGGGGGGGGGGGGCTGTGTTTAGTTTCTATAATAATTATTATAAAAGGCCTACATTTATTTGTCATTCATTTCTTTTCCTTTCTCTGTACTTGCTAAAGTATCACTCCCACTTCTTATCTCCCTTTACTTCTCCATCCCCTCTTACGTTTTGTCCCCTCTCATTCCTATCAGTTTCCTTACCTTTCTATTTATTTACGTCTATTTATTTATGTCTCTTTATTTCTTCCTCTTTCTCTCTTCCTCCAGTCCCCTCTCATTCTTCATATCCCCTTCTCCACCCTCATCCCCTCCCAAGACCTCTCACAGAAGAGCTGCCCCCTTCAGTACGCCACTGATTATGATATTCCCCTTCTTAAAATAAAATAAAATAAAATCTCAATTTGTAAAACAACTTTTATATAGGCCTATACTTATTATATGTTAACTTACATGTATACGTAGCTCCCGGGACGTAGCTATTTAATACCATTATTGTACTATTGACATGCAGACACATGGCAGCCTTGATGCGTAATCATTCAGCAAGCGCATTCAATTTATTTAAATGAAGCACCTAATGTCAGTGGGGTGACAACGAAATATGCATTAGCGGCTAATGTGTGCCTTTTGTGCTTACGGCTACTCAATCACACCCTTGGGTTTATGTATAACAATAGGTACGTTTCGTTCCATTAAGCGCTTTCACGCGACTTTCATTTGATCACTTATTGACAGTAGCCTGCTAGGTAAAGCGTTAATACACTGTCGGGTCAGCTTACTGATTTAATGGCGGAAGCCCTTTGTCCCAAACAAAAGGTACCTTTCGATGAATAGCTTGTCAGATTTCAAATCGGCACAAGGTTTCAATGCGTTACGTAATCTATTTCCTCTCCATCTTATAATAGCTCCATGATCCCGCCCAATACGTAACAACACTAAAATGTAATTAAAATTACTTTATTCATACTCCCTCCCTCTGTAGTGGTTTTTGTTACGTATTGGGCTCTATACATTTTTTTGTTACGTATTGGGCTCCGGTTGTTTTTCAAGCAAATTATGGATATTACGAGGGGCAGTCAGTATGTTTTAAGAGTTGACTCGTGACGTCATTTGTGGATCGTTTTCATGGCATTTCTCAATGATTACATAAACACTGTACCTTTGTCTTTCAAGCAACACATGTAAAAATTCTATCACACACATGATTACGTAACAGCATTAGCATAAAATCAATGGTCTAGAGTCACCTGGTGACATTGAGGCGTTTTTGTTAAGGGAAATAAGAGGCTGAAATGAGGTATTGTTGTATTTTCTATATTTTCTCGGGAATTAAAGAATGTAGAATGCTGCTTTTTGGAACAGTAATAGAACACAAACTACCAGTTCATTAAACCATGTTTGTTGGGCTGTAAAGGTTTTAGTTTATTTAAAATGCGTGGTCAAATATGTCTTATTTTTGACAAAAACAAGGCTTTTCTTTCTTTAAAAATCTTGATATTGCCAAAAATAGCAAACGTGGAAATTTAAAAATTTTTGCCAGTTCTGTTGACTAATCTCCAAACATTTATACGGGAGTCTCCCTAGAAAATATTTGAATCCGTGATTAAAATATAACTGTTATTGTACCATTGTTACATTTATACAAAAAGTAGTGGTACAAAGAGAGAGACCATCGTTTGAATGAGAAATTTATTTTTAAAACTTTTCTGTTCATTTCAGGTTGAGATCATCCATAAAAATTCATATGAATATTTAAATTACAATTTTCATAGCATTTTGTAATATTTTAGGCCCTATTTACATGGAATTTAGCAATTTTCGTGCATTTCCACCATGTTGTATCGGTCATCCCACCTGCGCATGCGCAGATTGTTGTTTCATTTGCACCAGTTATCAATCGCACTGAGTACCAGCTCTCACACGTGACCAGTCATTATATTTTAGTCTGTTTCATTTTGGAGATAATTAATGTCATTTGTAATAACTGCTTTTTCATTTTCGCCATTTTTGCGGAATACTTTTGCTTCCATTCAAGCCCTAAAGTTGTTGAAGTTTCCAGACGTCCCATTTTCACCAAAGTTTAATGGCCATATGCACCTTGTACTTTTGCTGTTTTCGGACATTGTAAACACGTGTTTTTTCTGTAATTTAAAAGGCCCGCCTTTTTGCGTGATTTGGCAGTGTCCCTAGTATATTGATTTTATGCTAATGCTGTTACGTAATCACGTGTATGATATAATTTTTACATGTGTTGTTTGAAAGACAAAGGTACAGTGTTTATGTAATCAGTGAGAAATGCCATGAAAACAATCCACATATGACGTCACGAGTCAACTCTTAAAACATACTGACTGCCCCTCGTATGTGCATGTGTTTTTATAGAAGTACTTTATATTGACCCAGACTCTAATTTTGAGTCTTTCTAGAACAAAATATTTGACAGTGTTTTATCTCTAGACTTGGAATTTATTTGTTACGTATTGGCCTCTGGTTATTTTAAGGAAATTATCATGATTAGGTGCATGTTTTTGTTATAGAATTACTTTATATTGACTCAGTACATCCTTTCGAGTCATTTCGAGTCTTTCTAGAAAAAAAATGTTGACAGTGTTTTTTCTCTAGACTTAGAATTTTTTGTTACGTATTGGGCTCCGGTTATTTTTAAAGCAAATTATGGGTTTTAGGTGCATGTTTTTGTTATAGAATTACTTTATATTGACTCAGTAAATCCTTTTGAGTCATTTTGAGTCTTTCTAGAAAAAAGTTTTGACAGTGTTTTTTCTCTAGACTTAGAATTTTTTGTTACGTATTGGGCTCTGGTTATTTTTAAAGCAAATTAGGGGTTTTAGGTGCATGTTTTCGTTATAGAATTACTTTATATTATATTAACTCAGTAAATCCTTTTGAGTCATTTTGAGTCTTTCTGGAAAAAAAATTTTGACAGTGTTTTTTCTATAGACTTAGAATTTTTTGTTACGTATTGGGCTCTGGTTATTTTTAAAGCAAATTGTGGTGATTAGTTGCATTTTTTGTTTGCTATAAACTTACTTTATATTGACCCGGTAACTCATTTTGAGTCATTTTGAATCATTCTAGAACAAAGCTGATTATGGTTATTAGGTGCATGTTTTTTGTTATAGAATTACTTTATATTGACTCAGTAACTCATTGTGAGTCATGTTGAGTCTTTCTAGAAACATTTTGACAGTGTTTTTTCTTTAGACATAGAATTTTTCTTTTTACGTATTGGGCTCTGGTTATTTTTAAAGCAAATTATGGTTATTAGTGCGTGTTTTTGTTATAGAATTACGTTATATTGACCCAGTAACTCATTTTGAGTCATTTGTGACTCTTTCTAGAGTCATTTTGGGTATTTTTAGAACAAAATATTTGTCAGTGTTTTTCCTCTGGATTTTTTTTGTTACGTATTGGGCTCTATACATTTGTATGCGTTTTGGAGGTTACACTGTCGGAAAAGCTCTTCTATCCTATTTTTTTCGCATATATGGACATGACTTGACCTGCAGTTAAAATTTATCGAAGAAAGAAAAAAAATCGATTGGTTCAAATTTTTTGTTACGTATTAAAGCTGTATACATTTTTTTATGCGTTTTAGAGGTTACACTGTTGGAGAGCTCTTTTATCGGGATTTTTCGCATATATGGACATGACCTGACCTCCAGTTAATATTTATCGAAGAAAGAAAAAAATTCGAGTGGGTCTAATTTTTTGTTACGTATTGGGCTCTATACATTTTTATGCGTTTTGGAGGTTACACTGTCGGTAAAGCTCTTTTATCCGATTTTTTTGCATATATGGACATGACTTGACCTCCGGTTAATATTTATTGAAGAAAGAAAAAAAATCGAGTGGTTCTAATTTTTGTTAAGTATTGGGCGCTATACACTTTTTATGCGATTGGAGGTTACCCTGTTGGAAAAGCTCTTTTATCCGGATATTTTTTTTCGCATATATGGACATGACTTTACCTCCGGTTAATATTTATCGAAGAAAGAAAAAAATTCGAGTGGATCTATTTTTTGTTACGTATAGGGCTCTTTACATTTTTGATGCGTTTTGGAGGTTACACTATCGGAAAAGCTCTTTAATCCGGATTTTTTTTCCGCATAAATGGATATGACCTGACCTCCAAAGGCGCATATTGGAATGTCATCTTTCCCTGGGTAAGATCTGACACCGGGCCAGCCCATGGCCAGAGGGTAACATGAGTATATTTGTTTTACCTTGAAGGCAAGGATAGTCTTGCAAATATGGGCTAACTTTCCCCTAGGCCATCCAATACCGTATGCCATATACAGTAGGACTACAAGTTCACAGATTTTGTTATGTTATGCGTTTGCATGTCAAAAAATGGGGTTTATAGGATTTTTTTGGTTTCATGGTTCGACTTCATTTGATATCCCATTAATATTAATCATAGACAAAAAAAAAGGTGTTATTTTTGATAGGTTATTAACATAACATAATAGGCATTTATTCAGCGCCCCACAAAGAACGGAGCGCTTTACAAAAGACATATATACAGCTACATGAACCATAAACTAATACAAACAATACAAAGCATAATATATGCTTATTCCATTTGTAGGTGTTAATGTAAAAAAAAATGGTTTTATTCTGATATTTTTAGCGGCGAAGCCAGCTGAAGCAATACCCGTGTCATTTAGTTCATTCGTTCGTAACAAATCGCTTGTTAAAACCATAGTGCAGTTATGTCCACGCAAATTCACCGTGACCTTTCCAACCATAAACCCGCTTAGTGGAGATTAAACCGAGATATGCAGTACTAAACCATTATAGTAATTGATTGTCCAATGCAAATTTATTACCACGTGATAATATTAATCCAATGAGCGATCGAATTGTCCGCTACGGTCGACTAATCCAATCGGTAATAAGTTTGTACCTATTACGGTTTCGTGACACCCCTCTTCCAAATGCGACCAAGCCAGGGCGGCCCGGTGAAGCAAAATGTGCATTGGAATAACACGGGAGTTTGGATATAGATGGTAGGATTTCTTTCTCATAAAAATATATGGTCCCTCGTTATTGAAGCATGTACCGGGTTCAAAATTCAGAAATTTTGAAAAGAATAAGTAGGCCTAATTGAAACATAGCGCAAGTACTAAAATCATAGCTTTTATACTTTTTGATATATGACGCTAACTAGTTCATCTCCTATATCTATAACACAGCGCTACCAGTCATACTGCAGTTCCTGTCCGTTTTCCTATACACAATAGACAGTGCTCTTACCATTGACGCGTGACCTCTACAAATAGCGTACGTTAGAAGTATGGGGATTTGCCTAGTTAACGTCGCTGTGTGAAAAATAACCGGCCAATATTAAAAGTACTCTTCTAAATTCTAGAAAATATAGTTTTGTAACATGTACTAAATTTTTAGCTAATTTAGATGTTTGGAAATATGAGTACTTTGGTGTTTTAGTGTATGTTATAGGTAATAGTACATTGCCTAGTTAACGTCGCTGTGTTAAAAATAACCGGCCAAGATTAAAAGTACTCTTCTAAAATTCTAGAAAATATAGTTTTGTAACATGTCCTAAATTTTTAGCTAATTTAGATGTTTGGAAATATGCTTACTTTGGTGTTTTAGGAAGGATATGTAAACGACAGATAACACCAAAAAATATGAAGAAATTATTTCCAAACCGTGTTAAGTCAACAATCATTATGTTGCTCATTTCCAGAATGCTGGTTAACAAAAAGCAGACCATTGTCTCATTTCGTGAACAAAGGTCCACATACCATTGTTTCCAATTGTTTTCAATGAGTGTTATCTTGGTTTAATAGCTTTTAATGGGGTTTAAGTCCTGCAAAGTTCGTGGTGAATTCTACTGTAGACATGACTGCATCATGTAGGGGTCAATTGCCTATTGTGAGTGCCCGTGTGTTGTGTCATAGAACAATACCCGGAAGCGTCATTAGAAATTAGCATGAGGCCGCATTCATATGTAAATAGCGTATTGTTATTTAAATTTGTGCCCAGACGTATTGAGGGCGACAGTCATGTTATCCAGACAGAGAATGTCTTGATGCGCCAGGCATGTCAGATTGCTGAGTGAATGTGTATAAATCCCCTTTCTGTATAGGTAATAAGCAAGTATATTTCGTGTTCCAGTTTGTTATAACAAAAAAATAAGTATTATATTAAATATATTAAGTGTATAAACTTTGAAATTGACGTGAATTTGAAGTGCAGAGCTCCAAATCTAGCTAAATCGTGTAGTGTGAAATTATGCTGTGTGACCCCCTCTGCGTGGTAGAATTATATTCATAAAACATTGAATTTAAAATATAATATGGGCATCCAACCACGATTTATCAGCATTTAAAAGATATATTAATTAACAAAGATAAATAATCAATAATACAAATGACAATTTAACTAGTAAACAAGTCTGAAATCTTAAAATGTTGCCACGTGATTTCCCGAACACATGATATGTCAACATGTGACCATTATTCAGATTTCCCGTAAATATTTGGAGTATGGTGCACGGCTTGCAGGCAACTGTGTATTTCTTTACCTCCGTATAAAATCAATAATTCATGCTGGGAGCCAAGTAACATTCTATCTGCTTAGTGCAGATTGGTATTTTATTTTACTTGATTACTAGACGAATAAGGCGCCATGATGGAAAGCTATGGAAGGTCGGGTCGGGTAACAAAGGTTATTTTAACTTGAAATACTACTTGTGTTTCCCACCTTGCCTCTGTCACGTATTACCTTCATATTATTGACCTCAAGTGCTATTGCAAAATGTCATTTCATATCAAATTAGTAGACTTTCTTTGAAAAAAACATATCACTGGTGCCTGATGGGAATACCCGTCCGCCATTTCATTAAACTGGATCGCTTTCGCCTGGTATGTGCCCAGATGTATTGGGGGCGCGCTATACTCTCATTGAACAGGCAAAGTTCGCAAAACTAACAACGTTGTTATTTGCCAATATCAATTAACAGTGATCCAAGGGGTCGAACATGAATTATTCATAACGGATCGATAACTGGCCTCACTTTCTAGCTAGTAAACCAGCGGAATTTTTCATAGGTTTTGCGTTGCTAATAGAACAACCGTGAATTTAGTGTCACCCCCTTGGTTGTGTGCATACATGTAGGCAACAATAAGTGCATGATGCACCGAACAAACTTTGAGATGAGTGTTGTGTGAGATGTGTGCAGTCCCACACAGACAGTCCTGGACTGTCCCACAATCTTGGTTTGGTTCCATCTTTGGATAATGGAATGATACATAATTACATACGACCTATGAACAAAAAGTTCTGTAACCCCATTAACCCGCCCAGTTTGAAATAGAGAGTTCCCGTGTTTTGGGTTACCCGCCATCTTGGAGGGAAACCTAAACTCCGTTTACAATTTTCAGAATACCAACACTCGCGCAATAATTAGCAAATGTTATTTTGTAGAATGTAGCACCAATAGGGTCATTGACCAAATCAAAGGAATGAGGAATACGGCGGTGCGAATCACGTTATAAACATTATTGTAGTCCGTTCCGCTTGAAAACACGGGAACTCTATATTCCGCAATGCCTCATTTCAAATATATAGTTTTAGTTTTGGTTTTGGCTTTGGTCACGTGGTTTCCTATTGTCCTGCCTAACCACTTGAATCATAACATATCGAACTCATTGTTTCTACCTTTTGTTTAAAACCGAACATTTGTGTCAGTCAGTTTCGGTTTTGGTTTCAGTTTCTTATAAGTGGTGTGGATCGTAAAATTATTTGATTTGAAGTTACCTACTCTAAGTATACAAAAGAAATGTTTAAATTTCGCAGTGCAATATTCACGAGCAGAGAAGTCGAACAAAGCAGTCTACATTTGAAAGCATTGATTTAGTTTGAAAGCATTGACTTGAGACTACGAATTAGCCTAAGCTGATTTCACTGTGAAAATATATAGACCATCGAAATATTTCCACAGACATTACAATAGAAGGAGGGGGAGAGGGGGCTCAAGAGTGGAGTCGAATAATAGGGAAGAGTCGATATCGAGTGTGGGGAGGGGGAGGGAGGAGGTTATATATAGGTGGCGGAGGAACATAGGTAAGAGGTATGGGTTGTGCTTTCCGGGAATAATCTAATTCATAATCAAATCATCTACATCATCATGCATCGTTTATATTTCAGACAAATAAACAAAACCCCCCCCACCCGTCAATATATGCACATGATTTCTACATGTAGGCCTAGGTCTCGTATATATCCATCATTTATGTCTCAACGATGTCTATGCATAACTTATCAAACGAATCTCGGAACTCGGGTGTAATTTTATGGTGTCATGGAAGTGTGCCACCTACGGCAAAAGTCGCCCGCGTTGATAGATATCGATAATGAAAATGTTAGCACAATAGGCTATTATATACGTATGGTTATAGGCCATTATACTTTTGATTATATATACCCTCTTGTGTCCTCCCAGCACAATAGTGTTATGATTGCATACCAGTTCATCTCCACATTTTAATCCCTTAATTTTTGGTTTCTGAACAATAGAGAAACCAAAACTATATATTTGAAATGAGGGAATGTCAATGATTACACACACTGTCGGATCTTTTGTGCGTAATTATAGAGGGCCAGGGGATTTACTTTATTTGAAGAAATCAAAGAGCCCTAGAAATAAAAATTGTAGTGTAATGATTGACAGACACTATTATTTCTTTTAATGAAAACATATTATAATCGAAAATCCAGTAACCAGTAACCAAACATTGAACTGATTAATAATGTTACATAGTATTATTTGTAAATTAAATCAAATACTGGAACATCTGACGTCATCACAACATCTTCAATCAGATGCCTGACGAAGTCCGATGCTTTCGGACGCAAGGTAGCAAAGTGAGTTGCAAATTTTAGTTCCAGTATTTGATTTAATTTACAAATAATGTTTTCAACTACTGGATGAATAATCTACACCAAGATATAATGTTACATAGTCTTCATTTCCAGTCATTATCCAAGGATCCGAGGGTAGGAGGGTTTAAAAGAAAGCCGGTGGACTGTGATGAAACGCGGGAATAAATTGCATAGAAGAACGAATAAAAGGAGAGAAAACGTAGAGATATAGGCCTAAGCAAAGAAAGAACGTGATGGTTAACGTATAAAGAAGAGTGGGAGGAGAAAAAGAAAAAACGGAGAGAGACAGGGCGACCGTAAACAAAATGGACTCTGGTCGGACATAATGACCCCATCCCCCTTTAGAAGAAAATTACAGCCCCGTGAGACCACCGCTTTCGAAATTTTATCGGCGCTTGATTCAATTTCGGACTGTATTTTGTGAAAATTTGGGTATAGTTATTTAGGCCTACATTGTTGACAAATATGAAAAGCACATGAGGCCAATTTAATGTTTAGCGTACAGTCTTTTTTGAATAATAGTACGTTGACATGGCCCAAAATGGGGTTGATTTTAAGTCTAAAATAAACCAAAAGGAAATTGCAAACTGTATTTTTTTTCACATTTCTGTCGACTGAGCAGGAGAGGAGAACTTGCCACTCTGTCCCAGGGCGATACTCCATTGGTGCTGATTAGGGTGTGGTCCGGAGGGTGATCGGAAACGCACATATTTTTTTCAATCTTGCTAAATTATTACTTCAGTGTCTATTTCGTGTAATTGACCTTTTCGGTGAACCCATAAGCCTTTGCGATTACACCTGAGATGTCGTCACTTGACTTCAGTACGCGTCAGGCCGATGCGAACATCGTTTTACATCGTTACTGCGCATTGTATATAAGTCGACGTGACGTCAAGTAACGCCATCTCAGGTGTACTCGCAAAGGCTTATGGATTTACCGAAAAGAATTGATGCTGGGATATGTTTTTAAACATAAAATTCATTTTTATAACTGGTATTATTAATGTTTGGTTACACATTTGATGTTGTTTCATTTATAATATGCTAGCATATTAGGCCAAAAAAACTAAATTGTTGTATTGCCCTCCCAAGCCTTAATCTGGTGGTACAGCCGGCCGGATTTTTTTTTACCAACTCAATCATTTGATACCTACTATTTCACAGTAACATGAGTGAAGAGATGCAAATGCATAATATCGGCTGTATTTTCTACCCGATGTTGAATATTTTATTAAAGTAAATAATACCAAGGCCCTTCACAATTAACTCTTAGTTTACTGATTAATTTTTTCTTCCAAAAAACCGGGCCCATAATTATTTGCGCGATTTTGACCCGGCCGCGGAGGGCAACACAACAATTTTTTTAATACCTAATCATAACACTTGTATATCGAGCTAATCTCGTAAGAGGAAGACACACATATTTTCACTTAAATGGTTACGACTTTTTAACATTTCTGGCATATAAAATCTTATTTTGGTTATGAGTTCACCTACAAAAAAATGGAAAATGTATCAAAATACATTGTAGGTAACATTTAAATGTATAATATGTTAAGCTTGAAGAAGCTATCGTTTTATACAGGACAGAAGTTATAAGAGTGGAGGTAGAGTTTTTTGAATGACCTTCGTATATCAAGGAGGTTCAACGCCCCCTTGTAAAAATGCCACAATGAAATAAAATATGAAATATAATCTTCAGTAGATAGCAATGACTTCACAGAACAATCTGCTATCTTCATTTGATAGCACTGACTTTACATAACCATCAGCTATAGATAGCAATTACTTCACATAGCCATCAGCAACCTCAGTAAATAAATATGACTTTACATAGCCATCAGCTTATATCAATAGATAACAATGACTTTATATGACCATTTCTAAATTGGCAAATACTGTATCAAGTTGACAATTGATATAGGGCCGTAACCCTCACCCTAACATTTAACCCTTACCCTAAGCCCTATAACTATAAATCTTAACCCAAGTCCCAAACCAAAACCCTGACTACAAGCAGCGCCCTTACCCTTACGTTCTGAAAACCTTAACCCGAATATCCTAAACCCTAAACCATTACCCTAAGTCCAAACCCTAAACCCTAACCATAACCAATTCGGTGGGTTGGCACTATATTTAGCAGTTCAGCATATAGGGGGCGAAATGTCAGGTAGGCAAAGTGTCCTGTTTCCCTTTAGTAGATACGTGGTGTGTGGGCACTATATTCAGCAGTTCAGCATGTAGGGGGTGAAATGGTAGGGATGCGAAATGTCCTGTTTCCCTTTAGTAGGTGAGAATAACTTCACAGAGCCATCAGCTAACCCCGCTATATAGCATTAACTTATCCATCAGTTATATCTTAAGCACTGGTTATCTTCAGCAGATAGCACTGACTTTATATAGCCAACAGCTATCTTCACTAGTTAGATAGTAATGATTTCGCAGATATTTATTTGATAGCACTGACTTCACATTGCCATCGGTAATCTTCAGTAGACATGGTAGATAGTAATGACTTCACAGAACAGTCAACTATCTTCATTTAATAGCACTGACTTCCCATAGCCATCAGTGTCTTAAGTAGATATCAATGAGTTTACATAGCCGCCACCTTTTCTGAGTAGATAGCAATAACTTCACAGAGCAGCCAGCTATCTTCAGTAGATAGCAATGACTCCACAGAGCCATCAGCTAACATCAGTAGATATCAAAAACTTAACTTAGTCATCAGCTAGGCCTATATTCAGTAGATAGCAATGATTTCAGAGAGCCATCAGCTAACATCAGTAGATAGCAATGACTTCACATAGTAAATCAGCTATCTTCATATTGTCTGAGTAGCAATATACTTGATGACCATGCATGATGACGGTGAGGTGACCATGCAAATTGTATGCAAATTAGCTAATTTTCTATAATTGTTCTTCACGTGCAAAACATTGCAGACTCCACAGTTACAAACTTCAAACTATTCTCTACCATCACAAGTAATAAGAGGAACTCCAGATACCTCTATCGAATTTTTAATAAAAAAAAACCAGACATTTGTTACGGTTCTTCCACACATGACATATTGGTTTAGTGGTGCTTTGGTCAACTTCGAAGGACCTTGCTAGAGGGCGCAAACATGATTCAACATCGACAGATTCGGAAAAATGAACCCTTTTTATAATTCGGAATAGAGATCACGGTGACTTATTTCGGAATAAAGAACCCTATTTAGATTTCGGAATAAAGAATTTTTGTTTTCATATTTCGAATAGAGAACTTTTTTCATATTCGGAGTAGAGAACACGGTGACTAGTTTTGAAATAGAGAGCCTATTTGTGTTTTGAGAATTTTCGGAATAGATAATCTTCGGAATAGAGAACCGTGTTTTCGGAATAGCAAACCTTTAGTAACACTGTACACCCTTGGTCAGTGTACCCGATCTACTTTCGGCCCCAGGCACCCTGAACCAAAGTAAGCAGGGGCGTCGTTAGACCAATCGGATGACGGAAATATTTTGGTCTGTCTAATACAATTGTAGATCCCAATTTTATTTTTTCGCCAGGGCGCTCAAGAATCTAAAAAGTGTGTGTGGGTGTGTGTGTGTGGGGGGGGGGTGATTATCAAAACGTTTTCCTCAATATTTTTTTTTCATTATTAACTACTTTTACAATAACAATATTATAACAACAACTTCCGCACATTGGCTTTTGTAATCTGCCGACAATCCTATATGTTTTGCCGACAACCGTCACTTTTACCGACAACATTAAGAATTGGAGGAGGGGTGTCTCACCCCATACCACCCCACCCCTTCTAGCGGCAGCCCACAAAGCTACGTCATTTAGGGAGCGGTCATTATTTACGCCAACAAGAGGGGATGGAGGATTTCCATATTTTTCTCGATTTTTTACGTTCCCCCTTTCAGGTTCCCCCCACCAATCAGGTAAAAAATTGATGTTCTCCTCTCCTAACTAAAAACAAGTACTTGGTCTTTTTTGTTTTTGATTTGTTTTTATCGAATGCTTTCGGTTGGCACTTGTACTGGTTCTCACATTATCCAGTCAGATTTTTACAGCACTAAAATCATAGATTTACTCATGTGATGCCGCGATGTAGGCCTACAAAAAGTATAAAAACAAGTTGGAAATTATTATGGAGGGAAATGACGTTTCTTGCTTCCCTTTGAACATGAAATTGCTGCAAGAATATCATAACAATAACAGTATTATAACAACAACTTCCGCACATTGGCTTTTGTAATCTGCCGACAATCCTATATGTTTTGCCGACAACCGTCACTTTTACCGACAACATTAAGAATTGGAGGAGGGGTGTCTCACCCATACCACCCCACCCCCTTCTAGCGGCAGCCCACAAAGCTACGTCATTTAGGGAGCGGTCATTATTTACGCCAACAAGAGGGGATGGAGGATTTCCATATTTTTTCTCGATTTTTTTACGTTCCCCCTTTCAGGTTCCCCCCACCAATCAGGTAAAAAAATTGATGTTCCCCTCTCCTAACTAAAAACAAGTCCTTGGTCCTTTTTGTTTTTGATTTGTTTTTATCGAATGCTTTCGGTTGACACTTGTACTGGTTCTCACATTATCCAGTCAGAATTTTAAAGCACTAAAATCATAGATTTACTCATGTGATGCCGCGATGTAGGCCTACAAAAAGTATAAAAACAAGTTGGAAATTATTATGGAGGGGAATGACGTTTCTTGCTTCCCTTTGAACATGAAATTGCTGCAAGAATATCATAACAATAACAATATTATAACAACTTCCGCACATTGGCTTTTGTAATCTGCCGACAGTCTTATATGTTTTGCCGACAACCGTCACTTTTACCGACAACATTAAGAATTGGAGGAGGGGTGTCTCACCCCATACCACCCCACCCCCTTCTAGCGGCAGCCCACAAAGCTACGTCATTTAGGGAGCGGTCATTATTTACGCCAACAAGAGGGGATGGAGGATTTCCATATTTTTTCTCGATTTT
This sequence comes from Amphiura filiformis, assembly GCF_039555335.1. Lineage (NCBI taxonomy): Eukaryota > Metazoa > Echinodermata > Ophiuroidea > Amphilepidida > Amphiuridae > Amphiura > Amphiura filiformis. The sequence continues at coordinate 41,614,215 of NC_092631.1, read as the reverse complement.
TTACGTTCCCCCTTTCAGGTTCTCCCCACCAATCAGGTAAAAAAAATGATGTTCTCCTCTCCTAACTAAAAACAAGTCCTTGGTCTTTTTGGTTTTGGATTTGTTTTTATCGAATGCTTTCGGTTGACACTTGTACAGGTTCTCACATTATCCAGTCAGAATTTTAAAGCACTAAAATCATAGATTTACTCATGTGATGCCGCGATGTAGGCCTACAAAAGTATAAAAACAAGTTGGAAATTATTGTGGAGGGGAAAGACGTTTCTTGCTTCCCTTTGAACATGAAATTGCTGCAAGAATATCATTGGCGTGCCCAAAGACATCGACAGGGGGTCCAGGGGCTCAATGCTATGCCTCTGTCGGGGTCCAGAGCCTCAGTGGGAAAGCCCCCCCCCCCCCCCGGAAAATTGACATTCGACTATTTTGGACTAATTTGATGCATTCTGGTGTGATTTAGAAAACTAATAATGGTTAAAGGCATATGGCCTATAAAGTTAGGCGCACCATGAGCATAACAGGAGGATAGAGGGGGAGTGACGGATTCCAGAAAAATGGATTCTCTTCTTTTAAATTTGATTCCTGGTTGACCCACAAAAGTGTTTGTGGGGAGTGTGAATTGTTTATCATTTGGTGTCGGTTTCACCAAAATTTTAGGTTAAAGCAATAAAAAGGGGTCATCGGATATGCATGGGGGTAGTAACTTTTTGTGTTTTTTTGCAGCTTTGTCCCAAAAATGTAATTTTTACATGGTAAATGTTTGCAAAATGATTTATGCGTCATGGAAAGTATATCAAGTTGCGATGGATATTTGGATCAAAAGTCAATACTAACATTTTTCTGAGACCTCTGGTTTTTGACCTATGAACTCTTGAAATTAATAGTAGGCACTAATGCGTGTTTTCAGTGATGGAGCCTCTTTTATAATCTTGAGCAGTTTCTTGCATTACAAAAGTTTGTATTACACTTTATATTATTGATATACAAGCTTTAATTTTAAGCTATTAGGAGCATTCAAAGTGAAGGCAATATATACTCATTTTAAAGCAAATTCTGGCAGTAAAATAGAGCAAAAAAAAAAAAAAAAATGGGAGTAAACAGGGCACACCGACATCGCCTGGCTAATAATTACTTGGTACACACAGAGATACTAAAACAAATACCCGGGATAGATACACGTGAATGTGCTATGCACGATTTTGATATTCAGACGAAAATATTTGGATACCGGGGTAGAAAATGATGAATATCTCCCGTAAATGATTTCGTCTGAAGAATCCAGATATGGTTCCTTGCACTTGAATATACGTGTTGAACATATATGATAGTCGTTAGCTAGCGTCTTGAGAAAGAAGCTTACGTCTTGAACTCAAAACTCACCAAAATTCTAATTTTATATTGCGTTGGTCCTGCATGGACTACAGCGCGTAGTACAGCTGCACTCACTACTCCCGTGGAGGCAGTATAAAAGTCGATGACCATTGACATCAATGGCGTATACAAGCGTACTCAAGCACAATCAAGATCAATTACCCGGCTATTGTGAGCAGCCTTAGTCATGTCCCTCGTCTAATTATGCGCCTCAGAGGTCGGAACAAAATGGCCGTGCGTGGCTGTGGATTCAACCTACCATGGCGATTTCTGCCATGAAGATATCGGGCGATGACACTGTGTGGGGCACAGTAATATCCGATTCATAATAAAAATTGTAAGTATGGGATAATACTGGACACTTCACCCTGCACACTTTCACGTATCATTTCCACGCAGCCGGCACACTTTCATCCCAGCACACTCTCATCCCGTACGCATTCGCTCTCTAAATAACAAGCTATTCTATGTTCAAAATGGGAAGAATGGGCCGGTCGGTCCAGTCGATTTTTTTAAACCTTCAGCTTTTAAAAATCCTAACAAGTATTAAATACTGGTTCATCCATTAGGGATATTGTCAATTTTTACTACTGGATACTTGTTAGATAATCAATTAAGACTAGTCTTTCAAAAAAATTTAAATTAAAAAAAAAATTAGTTTCTATATCTGTACAAATTTTTTTTAAATTTCCACTCGATTTTTGTTATTTCTTCGATAAATGTTGGAGGTCAAGACAAAATGCGAAAAAAATCCCCACTCGATTTTTTTTTCTTTCTTCGATAAATGTTGGAGGTCAAGACAAAATGCGAAAAAATCCGGATAAAAGAACTTTTCGGACAGTGTCGGAGCCAAAACGCATAACGTAACAAAAAATTAGACCCTTTCGGTTTTGTTTCTTTCTTCGATAAATATTAACCGGAGGTCAAGTCAAGTGCATTTATGCGAAACAATCCAGAAAAAAGAACTTTTTCGACAGTGTCGGAGCCAAGCGCATAACGTAACAATTAGACCCTCTCCACTTTTTTTTTCTTTCTTCGATAGGTATTAATCGTAGGTCAGGTCAACTCCATTTATGCAAAAAAAATCCGGATTGAAGAACTTTTCTGAGAGTGTCGGAGTCAAAACGTATAACGTAACAAAACAATTACACCCCCCCTTGATTTTTTTTTTCTTTCTTCGATTAAAAGGTGAGGTCAAGTTCATACATGCGCAAAAATTCCGGATAAAAGAACTTTTCCGACAGTGTAACTTCCAAAACGCATAACGTAACCAAAAATTAGATCCACTCGATTTTTTGTTCTTTCTTCGATAAATATTAACCGTGGGTCAAGTCATGTCCATATATGCAAAAAAAATCCGGATAAAAGAGCTTTTCCGACAGTGTAACCTCCAAAACCCATAAAAATGTATAGAGCCCAATACGTAACAAAAAATTAGACCCACTCGATTTTTTTCTTTCTTCGATAAATATTAACTGCAGGTCAGGTCATGTCCATATATGCGAAAAATCCCGATAAAAGAGATTTTCCAACAGTGTAACCTCCAAAACGCATAAAAAATATAAAGAGCCCAATACGTAACAAAAAATTAGACCCACTCGATTTTTTTTTCTTTCTTCGATAAATATTAACTGGAGGCCAGCTCATGTCCATATATGCGAAAAAATCCCGATAAAAGAGCTTTTCCAATACGTAACAAAAAATTAGAACCACTCGATTTTTTTTCTTTCTTCGATAAATACTAACTGGAGGTCAGGTCATGTCCATATATATATGCGATAAAATCCGGATAAAAGAGCTTTTCCGACAGTGTAACCTCCAAAACGCATAACGTAACAAAAAAATTAAACCCACTTGAATTTTTTTTTCTTTCTTCGATAAATATTAACTGGAGGTCAGGTCATGTCCATGTATGCGAAAAAATCGGATAAAAGAGCTTTACCGACAGTGTAACCTCCAAAACGCATAAAAATGTATAGAGCCCAATACGTAACAAAAAATTAGACCCACCCGAATTTTTTTCTTTCTTCGATAAACATTAACTGGAGGTCAGGTCATGTCCATATATGCGAACAAATACGGATAAAAGAGCTTTTCCGACAGTGTAACCTCCAAAACGCATAAAAATGTATAGAGCCCAATACGTAACAAAAAATTAGACCCACCCGAATTGTTTTCTTTCTTCGATAAATATTAACTGGAGGTCAGGTCATGTCCATATATGCGAACAAATCCGGATAAAAGAGCTTTTCCGACAGTGTAACCTCCAAAACGCATAACGTAACAAAAAATTAAACCCACTTGATTTTTTTTTTTTTTCTTTCTTCGATAAATATTAACTGGAGGTCAGGTCATGTCCATATATGAGAAAAAATCCCGATAAAAGAGCATTTCCAACAGTGTAACCTCTAAAACGCATAAAAATGTATACAGCCCAATACGTAACAAAAAATTAGAACCACTCGATTTTTTTCCCTTTCTTCGATAAATATTAACCGGAGGTCAAGTCATGTCCATATATGCGAATAAATCCGGATAAAATAGCTTTTCTGACTGTGTAACCTCCAAAACGCATAAAAAATGCATAGAGCCCAAAACGTAACAAAAAATTAGACCCACTCGAATTTTTTCTTTCTTCGATAAATATTAACTGGAGATCAAGTCATGTCCATATATGCGACAAGTTCCGGATAAAAGAGCTTTTCCGACAGTGTAACCGCCAAAGATCATAAAAAATGTATAGAGCCCATACGTAAGAAAAAATTAGACCCACTCGATTTTTTTTCTTTCTTCGATAAATAATAACCGTAGCTCGAGTCATGTCCATATATGCGAAAATATCCGGATAAAAGACCTTTTCCGACAGTGTAACCTCGTAAACGCATAACGTAACAAAAAATTAGACCCACTGGATTTTTTTTCTTTCTTCGATAAATATTAATTAGAGGTCAGGTCATGTCCATATATGCGAAAAAATCCGAATAAAAGAGCTTTTCCGACAGTGTAACCTCCACAACGCATAACAAATGTAAACAGCCCAATACGTAACAAAAAGTTAGACCCACTCGAATTTGTTTCTTTCTTCGATAAATATTAACTGGAGGTCAGGTCATGTCCATATATGCGAAAAAGTCCGGATAAAAGAGCTTTCCGACAGTGTAACCTCCAAAACGCATAAAAAACGTATACAGCCCAATACGTAACAACAATTTTGAACCAATCGAATTTTTTTATTTCTTCGATAAATTTTAACAGCAGGTCAAGTCATGTCCATATATGCGAAAAAATCCGGATATAAGAGCTTTTCCGACAGTGTAACCTCCAAAACGCATAAAAAATGTAAAGAGCCCAATACGTAACAACAAATTAGACCCACTCGAATTTTTTCCTTTCTTCGATAACTATTAACCGGAGGTCAAGTCATGTCCATATATGCGACAAAATTCGGATAAAAGAGCTTTACCGACAGTGTAACCTCCAAAACGCATAAAAAATGTATAGAGCCCAATACGTAACAAAAAATTAGACCCACTCGATTTGTTTTCTTTCTTCGATAAATATTAACCGGGGGTCAAGTCATGTCCATATATGCGAAAAAATTCGGATAAAAGAGCTTTACCGACAGTGTAACCTCCAAAACGCATAAAAAATGTATAGAGCCCAATACGTAACAAAAAATTAGACCCACTCGAATTTTTTTCTTTCTTCGATAAATATTAACTGGAGGTCAGGTCATGTCCATATATGCGAAAAATTCCCTATAAAAGAGCTTTCCAACAGTGTAACCTCTAAAACGCATAAAAAATGTATACAGCCTAATACGTAACGAAAAATTTGAACCAATCGAATTTTTTTCTTTCCTCGATAAATTTTAACTGCAGGTCAAGTCATGTCCATATATGCGAAAAAAATAGGACAGAAGAGCTTTTCCGACAGTGTAACCTCCAAAACGCATAAAATATGTATAGAGCCCAATACGTAACAAAAAAAACCAGAGGAAAAACACTGACAAATATTTTGTTCTAAAAATACTCAAAATGACTCTAGGAAGAGTCACAAATGACTCAAAATGAGTTACTGTGTCAATATAAAGTAATTCTATAACAAAAACACGCACTAATAACCATAATTTGCTTTAAACATAACCAGAGCCCAATACGTAAAAAGAAAAATTCTATGTCTAAAGAAAAAACACTGTCAAAAATGTTTCTAGAAAGACTCAAAATGACTCACAATGAGTTACTGAGTCAATATAAAGTAATTCTATAACAAAAACATGCACCTAATAACCATAATCAGCTTTGTTCTACAATCTACGAAAAAAGTCCTTGGAACGCTTGGTACACTCTGTCGAAATCCCGTGCAGAATTGTATATGATCATGGAAATGACGTATATTTTGCCTGGAAACAAGCATGACATCTACAGCAATGATTTACCTTTCCCCTCTCCCCATCAATCAATGTTGGAACACATTGGGAAACCGCTGAAGACATTGGCATTTCTCAACATTGAACGGGGGAGAGGGGGTGAGAGTTTTCCGTTATTTACACGCAAGCGTTCCAAGACATATTTCGTTGATTGTCTCTACCGAATGCAAAATATTTCATATAAATTTCGTTTTTTTGTCATAACTCAAAAACGGAATGTCGTATGAGCTTCATATTGCACACGATTTGAGAGTTGATATTGGGCTTTGGAATCATAACAAAATTGTTGAATAAGAAATTGGTTTATTTAGGGAGTTGTCACTGAAACCATCCCCTATGCTAAACTACACACATTTCGTAATTATGGCTCTAAACTGCTCTAAAATGTCATATTTGTCCCATAACTTAAAAACAAAATGTTGTATGAGCTTCGTATTGCACACGATTTGGAAGTATATAATATTCATTCGAATCATAATAAAATTGTTGATAAAGAAGTTGGAATATTTAGGGAATGGTCACTGAAAACACCTCATTTGCTAAATTACACACATTTCGTAATTATGACTCTACTGTATGATTCTGAGTCAAATCTCGTTTTTGTCTCCTAATTCAAAAATACTACAAATATAATTTTTAAAGAAATATTACAATGTTTGCAGCATGTTTTCTAAAATGTTTTTGAATTTTATTAAAACGTTCTGTACCCTTTATAATATAACCTAACATATAAATGTTTTCTGTAAAACTTGCGTTTGCTGAGTATAGGCCTATCCGAACGAATCAGAAAGAGTATGATGTAATAATTTGAAACAACTCATTTCTGAATATTATTTATAATAAAATACGCTTTTGCGGTGAGAAAAAAAGAAAACAACAATTAAATACACTTAAAGAAAAAATAGACCACCACGGGGACTCGAACCATTCACATCAATCAATAGTCAAAAGATTATGAGTCGAAGGTCTAAGCCGTTGCGCCACGCTGTCATTTCGCAATCGAAGTAACCAGTTTTGGTCTTTTATAGTAGTCAAGTATCGGGGAAAGTGTAAACCTGTATAGTGGAAATGGCAAAGTGCATCAGTTTACCATAATGACAAAATGGTCCAAAATCGACATTTTATGGTTTTTAGGCCGCATCTCATGAAGCGTGACGTTCGTTTACCTTGGCTATACCAATTGAGAATGTTTGAATACAAAAGGAATGACAAATTGATCGCATTTATGACATTTGTTAACAGTTTGCCATTTTGAATTGAAATAAATATCTATACGTATATACAGACTTGACATTTAATATGGAATATTTTTTTGCAAAATTCCACGACTGGTCTGGACGGAGTCTGCTTAAACCGCACGGGCTAAAAATTAATTGGGGTGTGTCGGGAGATGGTGTAAAATAATTGTTTGATAGAAAATGTGCTTTCCATAACTTAACATTATGGTGCTCTTAATGTAGCGAAGTTGCCTAAAATGGCGGATTTAGGAAGGCTGAATTTGAGCTTTGTGAGGGATACAATTTCGGACTTTATGCAACATTGTGCTGTTATTATCAAATGTATAGGGGTTTGAGGTGATATTTCTTAAACTATGTCAGCAATTGGTATTCATCACTGTTGGAATACACTTGTAATGTATCAATTTTTTGAACATGGGAGGAGCTTAAAAATAGGGCTCTTCAAAGTGTTACGTATTCAGAATTTTAAATGGCCCCACTGGGGTCAAATGTTATAAACTTACGGTACAAAAGCAACTGTGCTGATTTCTGGATGTCCAATGAACTCACGCTGTTTCTTTGTGTATAATTAGTTTATAGCATTTGGCCTCAGGTGACCATTCAAACTTCATGAGTACGTTCCACTTTTAAGAGCCATATTTTTAAATCTCCTCCCACTTTCAAAACTGGTAGATTTCAAGTGCATTTCAGGTCTGACGAACACATTTTGGTATTTAGGCCCAGTAAATATCGCCTCAAACCTCAATACATTTGATAATATCAGAATAATGTTGCTCAAATTAAGAAATTTTACCCCACAAAAACGAAATTCAGTCTCCTTAAATCCGCCATTTTAGGTTAACTCACTACATTATGAGCGCCATAGTGTAAACTAATGGAAAGCAAATTTTCTGTCAAACAATTATTTCACAACATCTCCCGACACACCGTAACTAATATTTAGCCCGTGCGGTTTATGCAGACCCCTTCCAGACCAGTCTTGGAATTTTACGAAAAAATATTCCATAATAAATGTCAAGTCTGTATTAATATCAATGCAGGGCAAACTGCTCAGTATGCACGTTATTCAATGTAGCAGTTTACCATTACAGATTACCATTATGGGTTTACACTTTACACCCTTTCACTATTCGTGTTTTAATTGCGTGAATCATTGGTAAATTATGCATTCATTATTTTCTATGCTTCTTTTTTTCTTTCTTTGTATTAAAAATAACTAAACATAGGGCCTGCACTTTGGCTCGACATTTGAAAGGGGCGTGAATTCATTTTTGGATACGCCCCTATTATAATTAGGTAATACTCGCACACATTCCCTATATGTATATACATGTACCACATGTAGTAAATCTGTCTGCTTTGTCTGCATTGTGCCGTTCTTAAGCAAATAGTTAAACACGATTTCATCAAACATTATAACAATAGCTCTTTTACAGTGTGCAATCATCCCGGGCAATAATTGGGCAATAATAGAGGATGTGCGTGAAATTATTGATTGGCTCCATACAAAGGATTTGAACCGGTGTCCTTCACCGTAATCATGGCGCAATGCAGTGCATTCAATCAAACGTTGTCGTCAACCTATTTGATCGTATAGTACATTTGATATGTGTGTGAGACGAGCTGTCGCGGTAGATTGCAATAGCTTGTAATCATGGTTTTGTTGAATGAATTTGAGTACTCCGCCATATTTACAGTATGATACGTCATAATATAGGTGATTATTTGCATTGGATGTCTTGAATACGCTGGCGAAGTTGTGTAATAATCGGATCAATGCTATAACAGTAGGTGAATACAAGTTTTGAATATATCGCGTTGCAAAGCCCCATTCAGTGATCCCAGAAAAAAAAAAGAAAAAATCAAATTGTTACTTTCATAAATTTTTTAATGAAAAAAATTGGCACAAAACCCAAGAAAACGGCAGTATCGACGAAGTTGAAGCCCCATTCAAATACATGTAGCTAATTTATATATACTGTCAGTATATAAATTACAGATTCACGTAAATGCATTATTTTTGTCTTAAATAGGTCTACTCGGCTTTCGGCTGAACCACTAGCAGAAGATACCAAATTGATGTTTTATGACCTTTGAAATTCTTTTGTTGCGAGTGACATGGTCAGTTCAATTAATTCACGCCGAGTGTCCTTGACAGGTTTGACTCTTTCAGTGGTCATGAAAGAATTCAAAAGATAACCTCTGCCCCAACAATCCCAAGCAATTGTCTGAAACTGCTCTTTGGATGATGTATCATAAGAACTCAGTCGTCAAATGATGATAGTCATATAATGACCAAAAGATTATTACTGACTATATCATTGAAGACTGAGTTCCGCAGTCTAGTACAAAATCTGAATTTTGATGATTTTTACGATCGTCCGGATGAAAAAACCACTGAATGGGCCATTAGTACCCTCCTCTCCTTACCCTGGCAATATGAATAAAAGAAAAATAAAGAAAAAAATTAAATAAAACAAGAAAAAAAAAAGTCAAAGAAAAGAAACAATAAAAGAAAAACAAATATGAAAAGTTCGAACAATATTTGGTTTATAAAATTAATGTGACCGTGATGAGGCTCGAACTCACCACCTTCCGATTTAAAGTTCGAAGCGCTCGTGTACCAAATTCTGATGCCTTTCCAAGTGAGCTAGATGCTCCTGAGATACGAAATAAAAATAAAATAATACACTGTATACCTGCTTGTGTCGGTAATTGATTTGCTCTAATTCCATAATGGTACAGTGCAACAGAGCAAAAATGCCCAAAATTTAAAAGCTATATAATTTATGAACAATATACACTACACATAAAAATACTAATACAAGGGAATTTCAACATAAGAATCCAAACAATTAAGTACCAACATGCACAGCTTTGTCCTTATATCACATTTTGGGTTTTAACAAAATGTTATCAAACCTCTACTGTGATTGGCAGCTGCACAAGGCATCTCTTTGATAGCTGATAATGGCCATCCATTCAGCAAGTGGCTACTAACTGACCTTGACAGGCTTGAATGAGCACTGTCATCTGCTACAAAACCATCACACTCTAGGACCTGGTCACTCCATAATGCTACAGAGAACACAGTACTTTGACAATGGAGTGAAATTATTGATTAGGTGCGGATTTTAAAAGTACAGCTTCTATGCGTGTATAGCAAAAATTTGGAATAGAATGTTTGGAATCATGTAACTAAAATACTAAATGCATTCTGCAATATGTGCTCTGACCAATATATAAAGCATTTAATTAGCTTTAATTTGACATATTGTTTGACATGTTTGGAATTATGGTAAATCATTAAATAAAATAATTATTAATTAATCAATTATGTCAATTAATTAAAAGTTTAATGCAAATATGCATATTTTCTCTGACAGAATTGTAGGATTTGACAAGAGCCATCTTTCTTGTAAGTTTGATTCTTATAACACACCGGTATCGTATTGCGTCCCGTTATAGTTGCAGAAAAAATATGCGTGCAGGACACACATACGCACACCCCCCCCCACACACACACACACCCAGGGGATCGTACCGTTTTACAATCGTATTTAACATTCATTGGCGCTAGTTCCAATTTTCTTTGCTTTACCTCACTTGTTCGGCTCAAAAATTAAAGGGGGACATATCTGACAGTAAAAGTTTACATTTTATGGAAATTATGTTTAACTATTTGCTTAAACAGCACAAAACAGATAAAGCAGACAAATTTACTATGGGCCTATACGTATGCCAGGGACTGTGTTGAAGGGACTGGAAACGGCTTCCACCCATTGTCCCATGCGGGTTGTGGGTTTACAAATTATCCTCAGTTGAGCAAGCATGAATAATACGTTGATCGTAGTCCGAATAATCAGTCCCAGAACCAGTGGCGTAGCGTGGGTCATCTGATTGGGGGCACCGACCATGATTGGGGGGTAGCGCACCGGGTCTGATTGGGGCACAAGCCATTTTTGGCAATTTTCCTATGGGATTTTTAAAATTTTGCAATCGATTGGGGGTGCGGGCACGTGCCCCCCCCCCCCCCATGCCCCTATGACGCTACGTCAATGCCCAGAACAAATTTCTGACATGATCGTGCTCTGGGTCTGAACTGTTTCCGTTTGAAATCTTGATGGCAAATTGGACAAAAGAAGCACATGGTTCTACTTGACCTCCTGAAACTTCCGGGCATTCCGGGGAGGGGTCAATCAAGGTCACATGGGGGTCAAATTTTCAGAGTGCTCCAACTATGCCAAGTAATATATCAACATACTCGTATGGTCATGAGGATTCCAAAAATATATAGTTTGTTATGCGTCAGACCTTTCTACAGTACGACAGCAACTTTGTGACCTCTTTTGTTCGACAGAAAATGTATACGGGTTGGTGAACACGGGTTACGTAACACAATGTTGAAATTTTAGCCGGCAAATCCTTTTTATCAAAATAGCTCCAGAAATGGAAGACACGGGTCGTATATTGCTCCATTTATGTACCCTGACCACAGATAAGATATCAAACATTTGTGTAAAGCAACAAATAACGTGTAAAGGTTGAATTAAATGGGAAAAAAGAAGCTTGAACATGTCCAAAGTAGCTCGGAAAATGAGAAAAATTGCATGTCACGAACACAAAAATGTTCATATCATCCAGCAAGAAAAAGCGCCGGAATCAAAAATGGGTGTCATGTTATAGAATAACTAAAGTTAGCTTGCCTGAAAATTTCATCACTTTAGGTTGGGGTAGGCCTATATTTCTAGTCGCATATTGAACATGTTGAAATGTTTATCTTTGTGCGTGACTACTGTGACGCCATATATTGTACGGGCGATGTTTTTCCTGCAAAGAAACTTTCATTGTCAATTGTCCATTGTTGGTTATTTAACTTGAAAATAATACTCCCAACGTTCAAACAATTTTAAAAGTCAGCATAAAGGTTTGTGTTACATTATTTGGACAGTGTTAATTCATAGAATACACGAGTGAGCCACTGAGTGGGAATAACATTGCTATTATTGTCACCGAATTAATCATATCTCTGGTATGGCTTAGTGGTAAATACATGTATTTGGAAGTTCGATCTTGGTTCGAACCCCGCAAGCACCTCTCTTTGATTTTCGATTTGATTTTAACTCATATTTTTAAATCCTAGTTTTCATATTTTTATTAAAGCCATAATATACGATTTCGGGCAAATTTGAAGTTTTGTTATTCCAAAAATTATAACAATATTTATAATATTAGTAAAGTGTTAGGAAGGTTTTCACGTTACATTTGAAGCAGAAGTAGCGAGATAAAAATGAAAGAAAACACTTAATATCTTGACCGCTTAACTGTGGTGTTCTATGGGGGACTAGTCTTAATAAGACATCAAAGTTAGTTGCTCTATCTGGACAACGAACTTGGCTGATTCCAATTAGGTGTAATCCGAGGTGTAAGTTGGACATTGTGTAAAAATTACAAATATGCCAAAATATTAGGTTTGAAATTCGTGCATCTCATGATTTAATATGTATGCATAAAAGCTCATAAAATATGTTGCCGATAGGGGAGGGGTTTAGTCCAATTAAAAAATCGTGAAAATCTGTGTTGACGTTCCTTTATTTGATAGGCCTATATATATTCTTGAACTTTTAAAAATTACTTAAGTTTGACATGCTTTATTTGATAATTTCATATTGAAAGCTACTGAACTTAAATGCATTTTTGTGTAAAAAAGATATGAACTCGAATGTAGGCTTAGGCTTAAACATGCGTTTCTGTGGCATCAACATCTCTCATACCACATTATTAAAATATTATTTTGTAATATTAATATTGGTATCTCAATTGTAAATTATTTGGCATTGCATTGTTACTAATTTATTACAAAATGTTTTTTTTCTATATCATGTTATTTATATGTATGTGTGTTGAGATGAAAATAAAACTGAACTGAACTGAACTAAAATAAATCATGAAAAAAGTGGGCCTTCAAGCTGACATTCATTAGGCCTATATTATTAAAGACAAAAGGGAGAGGAAAAAAGAAAAGAAAAACGAACTGAAAAATTCCACATAATCGATAAAATAACACGGGAATCGAACTCACAACCTTCCGCACTGCACACCTTCGCTCTGTCCACAAGCCATCGCAACTTGTTCGGGCAAAGGGTATTCTTTTGCTATCTTATTTCTCGTTCAACATGTTCAAGGATCTCACTCAACAACAACCTTTTCAAAACTGCTTGTACTTCAGTTAAATGAGATGATACTACCTTCTTTGACGACTACAATATTTTGTTACACAATAGAGTATTTTGCATTTATAAAATATATAACAATAGACGTTTTTAATTGCTATATTAATCAATATAACATGTATAATACACAGCGCCGGGCCGCCGGCTGGGATCCATTTCGTGAAGCATCGTGACACTTGCAACGTGCGCTTACGACACGAGGACTCAAAGAACGCAACTTTTCAACCTACGACTAGGTTATTCCACCGCTCATTTTCGCTGAAATTTTAATACAAGCTGTGGTTAATTAATGTTTATCATAACAGAAAAGCATTAGACCGGCGTTTCCTCAAAGCTGTAGATATAACCATTTTTGTTATCGTGATATGCATTTTCTCTCATTTTTTTAGGCTACTTCGCGCACCAAAAGCATTCATTTTTTCCACAATAATTCAACTTTTACACGTTATTCTTTGCCTTTATACTCATGTTTCATATCTTATCTATGGGCTCAATATGGAAATGAAGGGAGAAACGACTCGTGTATTCCATTTTTTTGATGTTTTCTGAAAAACCGTATTTGCCACCTGATTTTCAACATTGCGTTACGTAACAGCAGAGGTCACGCCGGTAAAAATTACCGGAAGTGAGCTAAGTTGCTGTCGTACTGAATAGTGTGCTTGCACGGAAGATCATAAGTTCAAATCATCCTCCAGATACGCTCCAGAAGACATATGCAAATGCATGGAGTACAATACCAATCACCTGTAAACTGGTATAGATCAAAGTAAATCTTTGTACTCCATGCATTAGCATATCTTATGGAGCTTGTCTGGAGGATGATTTGAACTAATGACCATTCGTGCAAGCACTCTATTTGACATAACTTTAGAAATATTTGAATAGGGCAACATGAGTAAATAATAAGAAAACAAACATGACGCCCTCGATGCAACTCGCATGTAATCGAAGGCCATAAAAGATAACCTGATAACAATAGCTTGACAATAGCTATCTATAATCCGTTTCGAGTCCCTTCATACACAGTCCCTGGTCCAATGCATATAATGTGTCTATTGTTCCCGGGTATAGTCAATGCAGTCAAGCAAACATGTATTACATTTTGAAAAGGCTATAGTGTACAGGCATGTGTTGAATGGCCAGTCATACAGGAATTAATCAACTTGCAGTGACTGGTTCCTTTGTTACCACATGTCAGTCATCTATTGGTTTTTTGACCATCGTATCACAAGCGTGTTTATAGTGAATATACCGCATTTTGAGTATACCGTACACGATAATCCTTGTATATATACCGATACTCTTGCTGTTTATAGTGAGACACAGAGCGTGTTTATAGTGACAGATTATATATATTTAGCGTATAGTACATCTTATACGTACATTTACAATGACCCGAGGCGGAGAATTGTAAATATTATATAAACAACCCATTCAACATATATGATCATGGCGGTGAACATTGTAGCTTCCGTATTGCCACTATAAACAGACAGGGATTAACGATACCGTTATTCGAATGAAGTGGCGCAGGGTTATATAACTCTCCGAGCTCAAATTTGTCACTGTAATAACATATCACCACAATAAAATATGGTGGTTTATGTGGCAAAATGTTAAAAAATAGGCCTTCGTTTCGACGGCAAACTGTTTGAAATTGGCACCATATCCTAGTGTTTCCCACGTTGCATTGCGGTGACCTCGAACACGCTGAGTTCAACCACCTCGGATTCAGAATAGCGCTATTTGTTGCCACTATAAACACGCCGAGATAACGGATAAGTCACATTCCATCCTAATCCCATATGCGTATAAGGATACCGTATAAATACCGTACACCACTATAAACACGCTCACAGTTACCGCACAAATATATACCAACTAACATTATCGTACATTTACAATGACCCCGAGGTCACACGGGAAATGTGTAAATATTATGGCGCGAGCTATAAACAACCCATTCAACAATATGATCATGGCGGTGAACATGTAGCTTCTGTTTTGATAACTCTTGGGGGTGAGAATCGTTCCGAATGACCTGCGCGCATCATACGCATCATGAAGAAGCTCCTACTTCCGGTAATACCGCACACAATTTATACTGGTGTGTTTATAGTGGGAATATCTCGCCACAATATCCTTCGGTTTAGAAGGATATCGATGTACCGTACATACATATACTGCTAGTGTTTATAGTGGGCAAGTATCCGGATAATCTCTAACCGGGTAGAAATTGTACCGCAATGTACCGCACATCTGCTCCCACTATAAACACGCTCACTGTGAACGTGTTTATAGTGGTGTACGGTATTTATACGGTATCCTTATACGCATATGGGATTAGGATGGAATGTGACTTATCCGTTATCTAGGCTGTTTATAGTGGCAACCAATAGCGCTATTCTGAATCCGAGGTGGTTGAACTCCGCGTGTTCGAGGTCACCGCAATGCAATGTGGGAGGCACAAATATTTCACAGTTTCAAATAGTTTGCCGTCGCAACGATACCGGCCAATTTTTTAACATTATTGCTACAGTACTGTACCATATTTGTAGGTGATGTGTTATTACAGTGATAAATTTGAGCTGGGAGAGTTATACAACCCTGTTCCACTTCCTTGAATAACGGTATCGTCCCGGGTATCGTTAATCCCTGTCTGTTTATAGTGGCCGTATACGGAATGAATATACTGCAATATCCATCGATATCGAAGGATATCAGTTCCGTATAATATGTGCGGCAAATAGCGCTATTGGTCTGTTTATAGTGGCGACCAATACCGTATAAGATGTACTTACACTCTAAATACCGGATAATCTGGCTCACTATAAACACGCTCGATGATGGCCAATCACAGGCGAAGTAATCAAATAGCAGTGACTGTTGCCTTTGTTACCACATGTCAGTCATCTTGTGATTATTGGACCATGTAAACCTGCAAAAAACGAGCCAAAGTGCAGGCCCTATGGAAAGAAAGAAAGAAAGAAAGAAAGAAAGAAGGAAAGAAAGAAAAAAGGAAAAAAAAAAGAAAAAAGAAAGAAAGAAGGAAAGAAAAATGAATGAATGAATGAATGAATGAATAAATGAATGAATGAATGAACGAAAGACATTTGAAATAAATAAAAATATGAACGTGGAAAAGGATTGAAGTGACCGCTTATAGGTTCAAATTGCAAGCAGCTTAATCACGAAGCTCACGTGGCTAAGTGGTTAAGGCATAGGTTTTGTAAACATGAGGTCCTGGGTTCGATTCCCAGGCGGTATTACTTTTTCTGTTTCATTTATTATTTGCGACGGTGAACCCGGTGAAAATATTTGTTTATCATAAATACATGAAGTATACATTTTTGATTTATTTTTTCTGTCTTTCTTTCTTCCTTTCTTTCTTGATTGATTTGATTAATTAATTTAATTATTTCTTTCTTTCCTTCCCAAAAGCCCCCAAATGAAATACTTTCCGATTTAAATGTGATCTTATAATAGTCCTACAAACCTCCTCCACCCTACCCCACATACATCCCACGCCCAACACTTCGCACGCACGCACGCACACATTATACACACACCACATACACAGAAAATGTGAAGCACAAATCTGCTGAAGATAGTTGTTACATCATGTCAAAAACAAGTTAATGCTATCTACTGAAGATAGTCGTAGTTTATTATTTACTTCTTTACAATCTTAACGTACATGCGGTTTTAGTATCTAATTAAAACTCATTTTTCTGTTTTCTAACGCTCGTTCACCTATTTAACAAGTGCTATGAAGGTGAACTTTAAATATTAATTTTAAAAATAAATTAAACAACTCGGAATCATGCAGCTTAGAGCCGTGATACGATTTCTCGGTTTTGAGATATAGCATAAAAATTTCATTAAATGCCTGTATGTTAGGGTATGGGGTGTTTCAGTGTCCACTCCCTGAACCAACCAATTTCTTTATCAACAATTGTATTATGATTCCTAAGTACATGGTCTGCTACCAAATCCTGTGCAATATGAAGCTCATACAACATTCTGTTTTTGAGTTATGGGACAAAGACGACATTTTAGAGCATTTTAGAGCTATAATTGCGAAATGTGTGTATTTTAACATAGGGGGTGATTAAGGTGACTACTTCCTAAATAACCCAATTTCTTTATCAACAATTTTGTTATGATTCCAAAGCATATAATCCACTCTCAAATCGTGTGTAATGTGAAGCTCATACGACATTCCGTTTTTGAGTTATGAGACAAAAACGAAATTTAGATGAAATATTTTGCATTCGGCAGAGACAATCTACGAAAAAAGTCCTTGGAACGCTTGGTACACTCTGTCGAAATCCCGTGCAGAATTTTATATGATCATGGAAATGACGTATATGTTGCCTGGAAACAAGCATTACATCTACAACAATGATTTACCCTTCCCCTCTCCCCATCAATCAATGTTGGAACACATTGGGAAACCGCTGAAGACATTGGCATTTCTCAACATTGAACGGGGGAGAGGGGGTGAGAGTTTTCCGTTATTTACACGCAAGCGTTCCAAGACATATTTCGTTGATTGTAGAATGATTCAAAATGACTCAAAATGAGTTACCGGGTCAATATAAAGTAAGTTTATAGCAAACAAAAATGCAACTAATCACCACAATTTGCTTTAAAAATAACCAGAGCCCAATACGTAACAAAAAATTCTAAGTCTACAGAAAAACACTGTCAAATTTTTTTCTAGAAAGACTCAAAATGACTCAAAAGGATTTACTGAGTCAATATAAAGTAATTCTATAACGAAAACATGCACCTAAAACCCATAAATTGCTTTCAAAATAACCAGAGCCCAATACGTAACAAAAATTCTAAGTCTAGAGAAAAAACACTGTCAATTTTTTTTTTCTAGAAAGACTCAAAATGACTCAAAAGGATTTACTGAGTTAATATAAAGTAATTCTATAACAAAAACATGCACCTAAAACCCATAATTTGCTTTAAAAATAACCAGAGCCCAATACGTAACAACAAATTCTAAGTCTAGAGAAAAAACGCTGTCAATTTTTTTTTCTAGAAAGACTCAAAATGACTCAAAAGGATTTACTGAGTCAATATAAAGTAATTTTATAACAAAAACATGCACCTAAAACCCATAATTGCTTTAAAAATAACCAGAGGCCAATACGTAACAAATAAATTCCAAGTCTAGAGATAAAACACTGTCAAATATTTTGTTCTAGAAAGACTCAAAATGAGTTACTTGGTCAATATAAAGTACTTCTATAAAAACACATGCACATAATATCCATAATTTGCTTGAAAAACAACCGGAGCCCAATACGTAACAAACAAATGTATAGAGCCCAATACGTAACAAAAACCACTACAGAGGGAGGGAGTATGAATAAAGTAATTTTAATCAAATTTTAGTTTTGTTTCGTATTGGGCGGGGTGATTTATTTTGTGCCACTTTTTGTTCTAGGTAGAAGTGGTTGAGCCCAATACGTATCAAATTGTTACGTACTGGGCTTTTGTTGCGTATTGGGCTCTTACAGACGTGTCACGTCTGTTCGTCAGAAGATATCATTAGTAAAACCAGCAACGGATCCGGACTTTCGTAGACAGCATGCGCTGACGTTGTAATGCACTTGTTAACAGTGTAGGAGGACACATTTCCTACTGCACATCTTAGACGTTAAGTTTTATTTCCATTACAAACTCATGAACAGTCCTGACATACTGTATTGTTTGAAATTTGACTCCTATTGACTCAGGTGCAACTTTTAAAACTGCCTATTTTTTACATAATGAACCATTGTGACCGAATGCAATCATGTGTGACACTGCAAATTGGTCCAGACTTGTAAAACAAATAAGGTTACTCATATCTTTTTACAATTTTACATTTCGTTAAATAATTTTCGATTAATTTCAAAAAGTATTAGGGGGAACTTATAAGTTGTGCACTCTATAGTTCCGGGTCACATAAGGCTACGATCACATAGAAGTATATGCTATTCGGGTATACGGTGCACGTTTTGCAGGTGCACGCGTATAGCTTAAATCGAGCAATGTAATTTCATAGTACCGGGTCACATAAGAGGGTACTATTCGAAAAGGCCGTATACCTGCGTATAGTATATATGCCTAGTATAGAGGGAATCGTGCGTGTTCCATTTTAGTGCAGCGTATACCGTCCTAATTTTAAAACTAAACCATCTAATTCTGCACATTATGACACCTCATTGAATGCAATGTGACCTCAAGAAGTAAAGTTACAAGCATTTCATTAGACGAAGAAAATTGGTAAACTGACCTATACTCGCTATTCGCTATACGAAATGCCCTCATTCGATCAGGCTTAGTTCACATAGTATACTCCTATATGAACTCAGCCTGATCGAATGAGCGTATTTCGTATAGCGAATACGTATACCGTATATGTGATCGCAGCCTTATGGTTGGGGTATGGCACACTTGTAATCTATACTATTAAAGAGGAACTTGCCGATAATCGATACTGATCGATACTTTGAAGAGGAACTTGCCGATAATCGATACTTCTTGGGATCGATTCATCGGTATCATCTCAGAGATTATAGATGAAAAATAAATTAATAAATTAATAAATAGATAAATAAATAAGTTCTAGCATTTCCAGATGAATGGTAAATGCATAGATAGATAGATAGATACATTAATAAATACAAATAATGATTTGGATTTATTCGGTAGATCAACCAATGGTGGCCCGCTTATATTTATGGTCCGTTGCTGCGTTGCTATGTCTACGCGGATTACGCACAGGTCGTGGCAACTTCCCGACGCGCTAATGGTAACGAAACTTCCAGCACGGTATAAATCGCAACCGTATAATAAATCAACTGCATTCGTTTATGATGATTTTCGGAAACTTCTTTTGTGATGACTTTCCAAAGATTTTAAGGTAGGCCTAGGCTTGATTAGCATGGTATGATATATCTCAACAATGGCGCCGTAGATTTCTTTTTGACATTGGGGGATAGGGATGAAAAGCATTTCTTAGAAGTAGGCATATTAATAGTGAATCTGGCACCTTTTGGCAACATTAACGATGGCGTAGGTTTCTTTTGACATGGGGATGGGATCCGTTTAAATCAATTTCTTGAAATAGGCCTACAGTGAATCCAGCACCTTTTGGCGACAGATTAATTTATGGCCATAATGAAGCTAAAATGGTGAATTATATGGTGCAAAAGTGGAACAAATTCGCACGACGAAGACCGCTACAATTGGCACTGTGACTTTTTTAGCCAAATATGAGGTTAATTTTGTCAGAAACCCACATGTACATGTATACAGGTGTCAACTTGGGGGTGATTGTATGGACCATTGCCCTAGGCTTATCAAACCCCCACCACCGGGAATTTACGCCTATGTAATTCAACCATCTTGAAACCCAATGTTGCTATAGGCCTAGGCCTACTTGATGAAACAGAAACAAATTTAAAAGAAAGAACGAACGAAAGAAAGAAAGAAACGGCCACAATACATGCGTGCAAAAGTGGAACAAATTCGCACGAAGGCCGCAAAATGGGCACTTTTTATAGTTAAGAAAGAACGAACCAAAGAAAGAAAGAAACCCTAGCACATGTACATGCGTCAACATGGAGGTGATTCAGTAGACCATGCCCCTTATCAAAATATTGAGGAATTTATTATTGGTACTCACCCCGGGATTTATGCCTATGTAAAGAAAGAAGAAGGAAGGAAGGAAAACAGGAAGGAAGGAAGGAAGGAAGGAAGGAGGGAAGGAAAGAGAGGAGGAAAGAGGGAAAGAAAGAGGGACAGAAAGAGGGAACAGAAAGAAAGAAAGAAAGAAAGAAAGAAAGAAAGAAAGAAAAGAAAGAAAGAAAGAAAGAAAGAAAGAAAGAAAGAAAGAAAGAAAGAAAGAAAGACAAAAAGAAAGAAAGAAAGAAAGAAAGAAAGAAAGAAAGAAAGAAAGAAAGAAAGAAAGAAAGAAAGAAAGAAAAAAAGAAAGAAAGAAAGAAAGAAAGAAAGAAAGAAAGAAAGAAAGAAAGAAAGAAAGAAAGAAAGAAAGACAGAAAAACAACGGGAAAGTAAGAAAAAGAAAGAGAGAGAGAAACAAAAAGAAAGAAAGGGAAAAACATAGAAAAAAATTGACAAACAGAAAAAAAGAAAGAAGAGAGAGAGAGAGAAAGAAAGTGAACAAGCAAGAAAAAGAAAGAGAGAAATGGAACGCAGGAAAGAGAGAGAGAAACTGACAGAAAAAAAGGAAAGACAGAAAAATAAGTAAAAAGGGAAGGAAAGAGGAAAGAAAGAGGAAAGAAAGAAAGAAAGAAAGAAAAAGAAAGAAAGAAAGAAAGAAAGAAAGAAAAAGAAAGAAAGAAAAGAAAGAAAAAGAAAGAAAGAAAGAAAGAAAGAAAGAAAAAGAAAGAAAGAAAGAAAAAGAAAAGAAAGAGAAACAACGGGAAAGCAAGAGAGAGAAAGGGAGAGATAAACGAAAAGAAAGACAGGGAAAGACAAAGAAAAAATAGACAAAAAGAAAGAAGAGAGAGAGAGTGAACAAGCAAGAAAAAGAAAGAGAAATGGAACGCAGGAAAAGAGAGAGAGAGAGAAAAAGGGAAAGACAAAGAAAAAATAAGTCAACAGGGTGTTTGGTACAAAAATTACGCAAAAGATTTTATGTTAAGGAAGTCGTTTGCTAAGTAGAGGCAACAAATGGTAGGCCTACCACATCACTAACCGCGTAATAATTGAGCTGTTAAAAGCAATACCAATTGCCATGATTACCATTCCTTCGTTTATACTAACCGCTCCCGTTTACTAACCGCTCCCATTTACTCATCTAGCGGGGGCTTGCAAGTAAGATTGCACCGTATTCGATCACACCACTCTTCGCCATACATACATTCTCCCCGCCACATTTCCCTAACATAATAATTCATATGAATTATAAAAAAAAAAAGAAATTTAGTTCGGCAGAGGCGCCGGCGGTGCTCGAACCCACGCTGCACTGCACCGCTATCACGTAGGCCTATACAGTATCGACATATTACCAGCGCCTTAGACCGCTCGGCCACAAGGACTTGTTAGTGTTATTATGAAAATTTAAACATATAATCGCAACTTCATTACTTCAACATACCACGTGACAAGCAAAGACAGAAAACGTACCATATTTTGGAATTTTATTTGTTTAAAAACATTAATGTGTATTAATAGCGCTCAATTGTTGATAACTGCGTGTTCTACATACAGAAATCCGACAATAAAATGGGCAGCTATACATGCACAATACATTATCGATTTGAACTCGCTTTTTTTTTTTTTTTACTCGCTAGGCTGCTCCGGCTACATGTGCTATACTCCTATATTATACCGGGTATATGCAAGTGCTTCAGCCATTTTTCGTGTATACACGGTCTGGATTTTTGCAATCTATAGGATAATTCCACGCAGGTCCCCAAAAGTTTCTTCCAGATATTGGAGATTAGATTCCCATAAAGACGAAACAGTAATATTTAGTCGGGACCATTTTTTTACCATCAATTGAGTGTTAATTTTGACTAAATTCAGAAAATATTTTGGCGTATATAAAATTGAAATAAAATTCTCTGCCTCCTAAACCACATAAAGTTTAGCACGATTGGGTATTACGAATCGTTATATATGATGTGCAGTTAATATTCATATATATTCTTTTATACAGAGGATGCTTCAGTTTTAACACAAAAATATTTCATTGAAAACCCTCCCACTCGGCGATTTCAAAAAGGTAAACACGCTTCCCTAGAATGTGCAATAAATTAGCATTACATTTTTTCTTATTTTAGCAGCATTCTAGAAACTCTGGCGTACGGCGAGTACTGCTGCAGCCCCGGTATTCGATAATGAATCTGCAAACATTTTGCTCAAAAGTAATTTCTCTGTAAGGATTACACGATTGCCTGTTGCAACATGGTTTGATTACACCATTTTAGACTAAGATTACACACGTCTTGACAACAGTCACATGGTGAATATTTCTACATATCTCTCCTTTTCAAGTTTGCCGCGTGTGCCATGTCTGCATGTTTGTTTACATTTTTTGAGCAACTTTATGAATGAAACAAATTTCCAGGTGCAGACCGGTCGACCATGCAGCTCAACATGAGCAAGATTGCATGTTAGGGACGCACCATTATATTCTCTGGGTGGGGGTAGGAAGTTTTTGAAAAAAATAACTTCACCCACTACGTGAGCAAAAAAAAAACTTTTTCCACCAACACTTAAAAAAAACCTTTCCCCCGACCCCAACTTCCTACCCCCCCCCCCCTGAGTATCAAATGGTGCGTCCCTTACTAGATAGTAAATAGGGGTCCCCAGGGCCAGGGTAATCTGTAAAACAAACACAAAAATGTGTGGAGTGCCCATTAAGGTGCGGGATTGTAACTATCTAAAATATCCTGACAAATATCCAATTAGCTTCAGCTATTAGCTATTAAGATATTTGGATATTATTAAAGGATATTATGGATAATTTGGATAATAGTTGCACCTACTGATATTTTGGATATTTGGATATTTTAGATAATTTGGATATTATCAAGGATATTATGGATATTTATATATTTCAGATATTTGGATATTTTAGATATTATGGCTAATTAAGATATTTTTGATATTTTTGATATTATTATGGCTAATTAGGATAATTTGGATATTTGATATATTTTTCATATTATTATGGGTCATGAGGATAATTTGGATATTTCAGATATTTGGATATTTTAGATAATTTGGCTATTATTAGGGCTATTTTGGATAATTTGGATATTTTGGATATTATTGTGGCTAATTAGGATAATTTGGATATTTCAGATATTAGGATATTTTAGATATTTTGGATATTATTATGGCTATTTAGGATAATTTTGATATTTTAGATATTTTGTATATTATTAGGGCTATTTAGGATAATTTGGATATTTTGGATATTATTATGGCTAATTAGGATAATTTGGATATTTCTGATATTTTTCATATTATTATGGGTCATTAGGATAATTTGGATATTTCAGCTATTTGGATATTTTAGATAATTTGGATATTATTAGGGCTATTTTGGATAATTTGGATATTTTAGATATTTTGGATATTATTATGGCTAATAAGGATAATTTGGATATTTTAGATATTTTGGATATTATTATGGCTAATAAGGATAATTCAGCTATTTGGATATTTGAGATAATTTGGATATTATTAGGGCTATTTTGGATAATTTGGATATTTTAGATATTATTATGGCTAATTAGGATAATTTGGATATTTCTGATATTTTTCATATTATTATGGGTCATTAGGATAATTTGGATATTTCAGATATTTTAGATATTATTAGGGCTATTTTGGATAATTTGAATATTTTAGATATTTTGGATATTATTATGCCTAATTAGGATGATTTGGATATTTCTGATATTTTTCATATTATTATGGGTCATAAGGATAATTTGGATATTTCAGCTATTTGGATATTTTAGATAATTTGGATATTATTAGGGCTATTTTGGATAATTTGGATATTTTAGATATTTTGGATATTATTATTATGGCTAATTAGGATAATTTGGATATTTCTGATATTTTTCATATTATTATGGATATTATTAGGGCTATTTTGGATAATTTGGATATTTTAGATATTTTGGATATTATTATGGCTAATTAGGATAATTTGGATATTTCTGATATTTTTCATATTATTATGGGTCATTATGATAATTTGGATATTTCAGCTATTTGGATATTTTAGATAATTTGGATATTATTAGGGCTATTTTGGATAATTTAGATATTTTAGATATTTTGGATATTATTATGGCTAATTAGGATAATTTGGATATTTCTGATATTTTTCATATTATTATGGGTCATTAGGATAATTTGGATATTTTAGATAATTTGGATATTATTAGGGCTATTTTGGATAATTTGGATATTTTAGATATTTTGGATATTATTATGGCTAATTAGGATAATTTGGATATTTCTGATACTTTTCATATTATGGGTCATTAGGATAATTTGGATATTTCAGATATTTGGATATTTTAGATAATTTGGATATTATTAGGGCTATTTTGGATATTTGAGATATTTTGGATATTATTATGGCTAATTAGGATAATTTGGATATGTCTGATATTTTTCATATTATGGGTCATTAGGATAATTTGGATATTTCAGCTATTTGGATAGTTTAGATAATTTGGATATTATTAGGGATATTTTGGATAATTAGGATATTTTAGATATTATTAAGACTAATTAGGATAATTTGGATATATCTGATATTTTTCATATTATGGGTCATCTTACTATAAATAGGGAAATGTTGTATCTATCTATCTATCTATCTATGTATCTATGTATGCCTATAAAGGCTCCGTAGGATCCAAATAATTTACGGGAGATCGATGAATATACGGGAACGTGTTTAAACTTTATTTGGTTGAAAACGGTCAAGAATTGGCCTCAAAATCAGTGAAAATGTGGTCCGTTGCTATCCAAGGTAAACAAAAAAGCAGTCAGTACTAAGCTAGGCCTGCGCGTCGCACGGGCGTATCTAATGCCAAGCCGCTCGCGTATTACCGCGCGGGTAACGCAGACTACGCCATGGCACGCGTAAACGACGCAGAGTCACGTAATGATTGATATTACGGGTGAACGACCGTAGCGTAATAAATACGGGAAACAGATGTGTGTTAAAAAGTACAAACAACATGAAGAGGTAGGCCTACTATAAATAAAAAAAGAAAACAAAATGAGGACAAACATTGTACGAGTATCTGGGATACTTAGTTGAAACCGGGAATAAAATAGGCTAAAGAAGGAAAGAAAGAAACTCTTCAGGAAATGTAAGGGGAAAAAAGCTATAATAAAATCAGGAAGTTTAAATAAAAAAGCTATTAAACTGAGGACAGAATTAAATAAATAACATGAAAACGGGAAATCACAAGCTATGCAGCAAATAAAATAGAAGCTAAAATGGAAATGTAAGAAAGGACAGATTTAGAAAATAACGGGAACGGGGTTGAATAAATAAAAAAACATGCATGGTAACGGAAAATCGGAAGCTTAGCAGCAGAATTTTTTTTTAAATGGAACAAAATTGGCCCATGTAGAAAAAACTAAAAAGAAAGAAAGAAGTTAAAATGGAAACGTAGGCTTAAAGAGGGTCAGGTTCAGATAAATAAAATTTACCTTTTCAATGATTCTACCTGTTCAGTAATTCCTCCTGTTTTAGTGAACGCTCCCATTTACTCATCTAGCGGGGACCTGCGCGTAGCGCGGGTGTCCCCTAGTTAGGATAATTTGGATATTTCAGATATTTGGATATTTTAGATAATTTGGATATTATTAGGGCTATTTTGGATATTTGAGATATTTTGGATATTATTATGGCTAATTAGGATAATTTGCATATTTCTGATATTTTAATGCCTCTGTTTTTGCAATGTCCGTCCTTCCGTCCTTCCGTCCGGATGCGATATCTCGGGCATGGATGGGCGGATTGACTTCAGATTTTCAGGATAGGTGGGTCATGGTCAAAAACTCTGGCTACTTTTTTTTGGGTGAGGTTCAAGGTCATATACTGAGGTAAAAGGTCATTTGAGGTCAGATGGCCTATTTTCCTTATTTACCTCTTTTCTCGGAGACTGGGGGTCGCACGTTCCTCAAACTTGGTGGGTGGGTGCATCTTGACCCCAGACAGAACAAGTTTATATTGGTTAGTGGGTCAAGGTCTCTTGAGGTCATGCAGGGTCATCTGAGGTCAAATTAGCAAAAATAGTCATATGGCCATATACAGTCAACATTTAGAGCCAAATTTTTGGATGGTCATTTTGGGGTCATCTGGGGTCATCCAGGGGTCATCTGAGGTCAAATGAGTGAAAACTGTTGTATGGGCATGAAACTTGGAGGGTACAGTCAACATTCAGAGCCTAATTTTTTGAAGATCATTTTGGGGTCATCCAGGGTCATCTGAGGTCAAATTAGTAAAAACTGTCGTATGGGCATGAAATTTGGTGGGTACAGTCAATATTCAGAGCCAAATTTTTGGAAGGTCATTTTGGGGTCATCTGAGGTCATCCAGGGGTCATCTGAGGTCAAATTAGTAAAAACTGTCGTATGGGCATGAAACTTGGTGGGTACAGTCAACATTTAGAACCAATTTTTTGGAAGGTCATTTTGGGGTCACCAGGGGTCATCTGAGGTCAAATTAGTAAAAACTATCGTATGGGCATGAAACTTGGTGGGTACAGTTAACATTTAGAGCCAAATTTTTGGAAGGTCATTTTGGGGTCACCAGGGGTCATCTGAGGTCAAATTAGTATAATTACTCTATGGGCATGAAACTTGGTGGGTACAGTCAACATTTAGAGCCAAATTTTTTGGCGGTCATTTTGGGGTCACCCAGGAGTCATTGAAAGGTTGTTTTGGGTCATCCAGGTGTCATCTAAGGTCAAATTCAGTCTCCTCTTTTAGGCTTGAAGCTTTGTATCAACTTGTGAATTCCACATCACTCCATTTGGTGGAGGCATCACGGTCGACGCTGTGCGTCGAAAACCGCGACATCCGAGAACCGCGGTCCATCTAGTTCATATTATTATGGGTCATTAGGATAATTTGGATAGTTCAGATATTTGGATATTTTAGATAATTTGGATATTATTAGGGCTATTTTGGATATTTGAGATATTTTGGATATTATTATGGCTAATTAGGATAATTTGGATATTTCAGATATTTGGATATTTTAGATAATTTGGATATTATTAGGGCTATTTTGGATATTTTAGATATTTTGGATATTATTATGGCTAATTAGGATAATTTGCATATTTCTGATATTTTTCATATTATTATGGGTCATTAGGATAATTAGGATATTTCAGATATTTGGATATTTTAGATAATTTGGATATTATTAGGGCTATTTTGGATAATTTGGATATTTTGGATATTATTATGGCTAATTAGGATAATTTGCATATTTATGATCTGAGGGCTAATTAGGATAATTTGGATATTTTTCAGATATTATTATGGCTATGCCTACCTATTTCACAACGTTTACAAATATGAGTCTTCAAATGATACATCTTTCTCTCATAGTTTTTGCAACTTTAATGTACAATATTATCATCATCACCATAAATACACTGACATGTAAAATACAATATGCGTCGTTCTTTAAAAGTCTTTTCCAACTATACATGCTTTAGGAAACTTGATGCATATGCAACTTTAATGTACAATATAGTATGCGTCGTTCTTTCAAAGTCTTTTCCAACTATATCCATCGTTTAGGATTATACTATTATGAACTAGAAGACAACATGCATGATCCATTCTAGGCTGTTCATTAAATAGTTCTCAGGCATATTAATTTCACATTTTTTATGAACTAACACAACATGCATGATGTATGCGTCGTTCTTTAAAAGTCTTTTCCAACTATATCTATCGTTTAGGGTTATACATGCTTTAGGAAACTTGATGCATATGCAACTTTAATGTACAATATAGTATGTGTCGTTCTTTCAAAGTCTTTTCCAACTATATCCATCGTTTAGGATTATACTATTATGAACTAGAAGACAACATGCATTATCCATTCTAGGCTGTTCATTAAATGGTTCTCAGGCATATTAATTTCACATCTTTTATGAACTAACACAACATGCATGATGTATGCGTCGTTCTTTATAATTCTTTACCAACTATATCCATCGTGTGTAACGACGCATAACGTAACAAAATCGCATAACATAACAAATTGCTACGTTATGCGTTCAAAACCGTTTGGCACTAAGGAAAAGGGACAACTTTTTGCTGCTCGTCGCATAACGTAAAAAAAAATTAAAATGATCAGAAATGACAAATACTTGAAAGATTTTATGTTTAATGTCCTCCTCCCTCTGTTCAAGTCAAAACTCGGCCCATGCTATCTCGTCCACACCAAATTTGTCCCCCGAAATAAAAAAAAAATCAAAAGTAACAAATACTTAAAAGATTTTATGTTGGAAGTCCCCCCTCCCTCTGTTCAAGTCAAAACTCGGCCCATGCTATCTCGTCCACACCAAATTTGTCCCCGATATAAAAAAAAAATTCAAAGTAACAAATACTTGAAAGATTTTATGTTGGAAGTCCTCCTCCCTCTGTTCAAGTCAAAACTCGGCCCATGCTATCTCGTCCACACCAAATTTGTCCCCGAAATAAAAAAAAAAAATTCAAAGTAACAAATACTTGAAAGATTTTATGTTGGAAGTCCTCCTCCCTCTGTTCAAGTCAAAACTCGGCCCATGCTATCTCGTCCACACCAAATTTGTCCCCGAAATAAAAAAATTCAAAAGTAACAAATACTTGAAAGATTTTATGTTGGAAGTCCTCCCTCCCTCTGTTCAAGTCAAAACTCGGCCCATGCTATCTCGTCCACACCAAATATGTCCCCGATATAAAAAAAAATTCAAAGTAACAAATACTTGAAAGATTTTATGTTGGAAGTCCTCCCTCCCTCTGTTCAAGTCAAAACTCGGCCCATGCTATCTCGTCCACACCAAATTTGTCCCCGAAATAAAAAAAAAATTCAAAATAACAAATACTTAAAAGATTTTATGTTGGAAGTCCACCCTCCCTCTGTTCAAGTCAAAACTCGGCCCATGCTATCTCGTCCACACCAAATTTGTCCCCCGAAATAAAAATTTCAAAAATAACAAATACTTCAAATATTTGTCCCTTTTTGTATGTGTTTTTAGTACTCAACGCATAACGTAACAAAGTTGTTTTTTCGAGTTTGAGCTTTTTTTTTTTTTTTGCACGAAGCGACTTGAATTGACCTCCGGTTTATATTTATCGAAGAAAGAAAAAGATTCGAGGGGTATAACTTTTTGTTACGTTATGCGTTTTGGAGGTTTCACTGTCTGAAAAGCTCTTTTATCCGGATTTTTTCGCATATGGACATGACTTGACCTCCAGTTAATATTTAGCGAAGAAAGAAAAAAGATTCGAGTGGGTCTAACTTTTTGTTACGTTATGCGTTTTGGAGGTTACACTGTCGGAAAAGCTCTTTTATCCGGATTTTTTCGCATATATGGACATGACTTGACCTCCAGTTAATATTTATCGAAGAAAGAAAAAAAGATTCGAGTGGGTCTAACTTTTTGTTACGTTATGCGTTTTAGAGGTTACACTGGCGGAAAAGCTCTTTTATCAGGATTTTTTCGCATATATGGACATGACTTGACCTCCAGTTAATATTTAAAAAAAAAGAAAAAGATTCGAGTGGGTCTAACTTTTTGTTACGTTATGCGTTTTCGAGGTTACACTGGCGGAAAAGCTCTTTTATCCGGATTTGTTCGCATATATGGACATGACTTGACCTCCGCTTAATATGTATTGAAGAAAGAAAAAGATTCGAGTGGGTCTAACTTTTTTGTTACGTTATGCGTTTTGGAGGTTACACTATCGGAAAAGTTCTTTTATCCGGATTTGTTCGCATATATGGACATGACTTGACCTCAAGTTAATATTTATCGAAGAAAGAAAAAGATTCGAATGGGTCTAACTTTTTGTTACGTTATGCGTTTTGATGGTTTACATGTCGAAAATTTACCTTTATCCGGATTTGTTTTCATGAATCGACTTGATTTGACCTCCAATGATTATCAATGGAATAAGAAAAGCAATGTCCAGGCGTTTTGGAGCACTTTGGAGCCAAAATAAAATTTTGTTACGTTATGCGTCAGCCATGCTAAAATTTGTCCCTTTTTGTATGTGTTTTTAGTACTCCGACGCATAACGTAACAAACTTGTTTTTTCGAGTTTTGAGCTCTATAAATTTCTTTTATCCGGATTTTTTTTACGAATCGACTTGACTTGACCTCCGGTTTATATTTATCGAAGAAAGAAAAAGATTCGAGGGGGTATAACTTTTTGTTACGTTATGCGTTTTAGAGGTTTCACTGTCTGAAAAGCTCTTTTATCCGGATTTTTTCGCATATATGGACATGACTTGACCTCCAGTTAATATTTATCGAAGAAAGAAAAAGATTCGAGTGGGTCTAACTTTTGTTACGTTATGCGTTTTAGAGGTTACACTGTCGGAAAAGCTCTTTTATCCGCATTTTTTCGCATATATATATGGACATGATTTGACCTCCAGTTAATATTTATCGAAGAAAGAAAAAGATTCGAGTGGGTCTAACTTTTTGTTACGTTATGCGTTTTGGAGGTTACACTGTCGGAAAAGCTCTTTTATCCGGATTTTTTCGCATATATGGACATGACTTGACCTCCAGTTAATATTTATCGAAGAAAGAAAAAGATTCGAGTGGGTCTAACTTTTTGTTACGTTATGCGTTTTGGCGGTTACACTATCGGAAAAGTTCTTTTATCCGGATTTTTTCGCGTATATGGACATGACTTGACCTCTAGTTAATATTTATCGAAGAAAGAAAAAGATTCGAATGGGTCTAACTTTTGTTACGTTATGCGTTTTGGAGGTTACACTGTCGTAAGACCTCTTTTATCCGGATTTTTTTGCATATATGGACATGACTTGACCTCCGGTTAATATTTATCGAAGAAAGAAAAAGATTCGAGTGGGTCTAACTTTTGTTACGTTATGCGTTTTGGAGGTTACACTGTCGGAAAACTTCTTTTATCCGGATTTTTTCGCATATATGGACATGACTTGACCTCCGCTTAATATTTATTGAAGAAAGAAAAAGATTCGAGTGGGTCTAACTTTTTGTTACGTTATGCGTTTTGGCGGTTACACTATCGGAAAAGTTTTTTTATCCGGATTTTTTGCATATATGGACATGACTTGACCTCTAGTTAATATTTATCGAAGAAAGAAAAAGATTCGAATGGGTCTAACTTTTTGTTACGTTATGCGTTTTGGAGGTTACACTGTCGTAAAACCTCTTTTATCCGGATTTTTTGCATATATGGACATGACTTGACCTCCGGTTAATATTTATCGAAGAAAGAAAAAGATTCGAGTGGGTCTAACTTTTTGTTACGTTATGCGTTTTGGAGGTTACACTGTCGGAAAACTTCTTTTATCCGGATTTTTCGCATATATGGACATGACTTGACCTCCGCTTAATATTTATTGAAGAAAGAAAAAGATTCGAGTGGGTCTAACTTTTGTTACGTTATGCGTTTTGGCGGTTACACTATCGGAAAAGTTCTTTTATCCGGATTTTTTCGCATATATGGACATGACTTGACCTCTAGTTAATATTTATCGAAGAAAGAAAAAGATTCGAGTGGGTCTAACTTTTTGTTACGTTATGCGTTTTGACGATTTTACATGTCTAAAAGTTTGCTTTGTCCGAATTTTTTTGCATGAATCGACTTGATTTGACCTCCGCTGATTATTAATGGAAGAAAAAAGCAAATTCCTGGTGTTTTGGACCACTTTGGAACAAACAGAAAATTTTGTTACGTTATGCGTCAGCCATGCTAAAATTTGTCCCTTTTTGTATGTGTTTTTAGTACTCCGACGCATAACGTAACAAACTTGTTTTTTCGAGTTTTGAGCTCTATAAATTTCTTTTATCCGGATTTTATTTTCACGAATCGACTTGACTTGACCTCCGGTTTATATTTATCGAAGAAAGAAAAAGATTCGAGTGGGTCTAACTTTTTGTTACGTTATGCGTTTTGGAGGTTAGACTGTCGGAAACCCTCTTTTATCCGGATTTTTTCGCATATATGGACATGACTTGACCTCCGCTTAATATTTATTGAAGAAAGAAAAAGATTCGAGTGGGTCTAACTTTTTGTTACGTTATGCGTTTAGGAGGTTACACTGTCGGAAAACCTCTTTTATCCGGATTTTTTCGCATATATGGACATGACTTGACCTCCGGTTAATATTTATCGAAGAAAGAAAAAGATTCGAGTGGGTCTAACTTTTTGTTTGTTACGTTATGCGTTTTGGAGGTTACACTGTCGGAAAAGTTCTTTTATCCGGATTTTTTCGCATATATGGACATGACTTGACCTCCGCTTAATATTTATTGAAGAAAGAAAAAGATTCGAGTGGGTCTAACTTTTTGTTACGTTATGCGTTGTGGAGGTTACACTGTCGGAAAACCTCTTTTATCCGAATTTTTTCGCATATATGGACATGACTTGACCTCCAGTTAATATTTATCGAAGAAAGAAAAAGATTCGAGTGGGTCTAACTTTTTGTTACGTTATGCGTTTTGGAGGTTACACTGGCGGAAAAGCTCTTTTATCCGGATTTTTTCGCATATATGGACACGACTTGACCTCCAGTTAATATTTATCGAAGAAAGAAAAAGATTCGAATGGGTCTAACTTTTTGTTACGTTATGCGTTTTCGAGGTTACAGTGTCGGAAAAGCTCTTTTATCCGGATTTTTTCGCATATATGGACATGATTTGACCTCCAGTTAATATTTATCGAAGAAAGAAAAAGATTCGAATGGGTCTAACTTTTTGTTACGTTATGCGTTTTGGAGGTTACACTGTCGGAAAAGCTCTTTTATCCGGATTTCTTCGCATATATGGACATGACTTGACCTCCAGGTAATATCGAAGAAAGAAATAGATTCGAGTGGGTCTAACTTTTTGTTACGTAATGCGTTTTGGAAGTTACACTGTCGGAAAAATCGAGTGGGTCTAATTTGTGTTATGTTATGCGTTTTGATGGTTTACATGTCAAAAAATTGTTTTATCCGGATCTTTTTGCATGAATCGACTTGATTTGACCTCCGATGATTATTAATGGGGAAAAATCCAATTTCCTAAAAATTTGGACCACTTTGGAGCAAAACAAAAATTTTAGTTACGTTATGCGTCAGCCATGCTATGGGGCCCATGGGGCCCGAAGCAAAGAAAAGAGGTCTACCTATTACGATAATAAGTCATTTTTTTGTAATTTTGTGAATTATTCCCTTTAAATTGTATCATTATCATTTGTTCTTGTTCAAAGATTGGTGAATAAATAAAATGCATGCTTGAACCATATTTTGTACTTTGTTAAAAAAATTACAAAAAATGACTAATAGGCAATTATTGTAGCACAGTACACTCTAAATTAGAAAGACTTAAAATTTGAATCTTAGTTGAGACTTGAAAATTTTTAAGTCTTTAAGATTTATTTTACGCGGGTTTGATTTAAATTTTCTTTGGGATCGGGAAAAAGAAAATCTATTTTTAAATCTTTCGAAAGACTTAAACAGTAAACCAATCACAACGCGATGGTGCGTGCACGTGATCAAATCGAAACGTTTTCCTGGACTGCTCAGCCGCCATCTTTCTTTTGCGTTTTCTTGCGGTGGCGAGCGAATGAATGAAGTGATATGGACGAATTTGTTTTGCAGAATGCCCGGGCAGAATGGCATCCCAGATGCTGTAATTGCCAATGTCAGTGACTAGAACTTCCATGAGAAAGCTTACATTGTTGTGCACGAAGGGCAAATGTGAACATTATCTTCAATCGCCGAGGTAGTAGTCTGTGCATCTGCTGTATAAGCTTACCTATACATAATATAATTTATAAATGGGTAAGCTTATTTCCATGAAGGATCACACTCGGCCACTGCAGTGACACTGAAATTATCACTGGCACTGCAGACTATTGTTTGAATTTTATGAAAGAAGTAGTCCTGACTTGGTATTACTGCCGTGAATAGACGTATTGCTTGATAAGAAGTCACACAGACTTGTATTTAATATCAATATTTAAATCCCCATAAAGATTTATATTATTTTGAAATAAATCCCAGATATGCTTAAAAGTAAATCTTAAAGGACTTGAATATTAAATCCAATGGACTTGCATTTTTAAATCCCTGTGGGACTAAAATTTATAAAACTTTGTAAAGACTTATTTTAATCCTATATTGATTGGTCCCTAACTACAGTCTCTGAAAGTTTTGAAAGTAAGTCTTTTGGATTTGAATTTAAATCCCTGTAATTTAGAGTGTAGGCTGTTAGTATATGCATTAAAGATAGCTGTCACAGCAACTTTTGTACTTTCTGAAGTATATCACTTGAATTTTGTTAAAGGTCCATGACGCAATCGACAGCCTCACACTCCCCACACGATTTTTCTCATTGCTGATATCACATACTAGATAGTAAATTTCTCATTACCATCCTGAAATTTGATGCTCCAAATAGATATATTTCCGACGAAATCGTGAAAAATGTTCACACGGCCCTGGGAATTGTCGGCAGTAGCTATAGAATGGAATTGGAATAAATTCAAGACGTTTCACTTCAATACCACTTCGCCCCCAAAATACTATAATATAAAAGACACTATAATGATATAAACATGAAAACACAAACTTTTAAAAAGGGACGGAATAAATCAAAAAGCATGAACACAAAAGTCTTCCAAAAATGATAAGAGGAACATGAAAATATAAGAGAGCATTCCATCCCCTGACCGGTAGTAGGGCGAATATGTTATGGGGTGAAACGTCTCGAAATATATACGCTCGATCATACTAATTGATATTTACGGTAGCTGATATGTGACATATTTAATTTTTTTTTAGATATATCAAAAAAATGATATTAGCTATAAGTGACGAATAGAGGTTATCCACTTCACTCCCTGGCAAAATTGTCTATTTGGGCCCCTGCCCCTCAGACCCTGCGCCCCTAGCGCTATTTGGGCCCCGCCCTAACGAAGGAAAAAAGAGAGAGAGAGGAAAAAGAGGAGAGAAGAGGAAAGAGATGGGGAATCCATACGATATGCAATACCATACGATTATTGTCAATAAGCCTGGCAAAAATTGTCTATTTGGGCCCCCGCCCCCCTAGTGCGGGGAAAAAGAGAAATGATGGAGAGAGAGGAAAAGATGGGAAGAGAAGGAAAGAGAAAGAGGGAATCCATAGGCCTACGATATGTAGGGCCATACGATTATTATCAATATACTCGACAATATACTTGTAATGACTTCTTGAAGACAAAGAAATATAAATCTTTTGAAATGCTAATTGCACAAAAGCACCTATAGGAACAGTATATTGACTAAAACAATAAAATGGTCAACCGAAAAAGAAATCTCGAAAAAGGTGGTCAAGAAAGCATGCCCCAACCGAAAATTTTCAGTATCGACACAAAATTGGCCGATTAAGTCATTTACCATTGAGCTATTTCAAACTTGGGGCCGGATTTACGATTAGACCAGATGGGTACCGGGTCCAGGCCCCTAAAATAGCCTAAGGTATGTTCCCCAAAACACCGAAATATGGTAACATTGCTAAATTTTGCGCGCTTCGCGCAGCCCTAGCCTTGACGTAAAATTTGCCCTCATTTTGGAATAAAATTGTCTGAAATTGGAAATTATTAGCGCGATTAGCGCGCTTCGCGCGCACTTTAACCAGGAAATTAGCAAGAATTGCCAAAATTCATTTCTATTAAGACCAAATTAGTGATAAAAAGGCAAATTTTTCTCAGTAATAACCCGGTTTACCATTTTCTCTCTTGGGCCACTGTATTGTCAAATTTAAACGTATTTACCTTGTTTTTTATTTTTCTTTGATATATTTGAAAGTGTACTTTTCTTTGAAAGTACACTTTCTTTTCGATGGGGGTGCGTCGCACCACTCGCACCTACCCCCATTTTCGTTTGGTGGATCTGGGCCCCCGCCCCATACAGGCTTGCCCCCTCCCCCCTGGAAAAAATCCCAGCTACGCCACTGACTTGTTCCCGTAGTATTCCTCATTCAAACTAATTCAATGCACGACCTCGGAGTTACCTGCATGACTTTGGCGGGCTATTTTGAAACAGTCATGGTTGCACATGCAGGTACTTCTTTAGAATGTCCTAAACACGTTATAGCAGTCGTTGATAGGACATGTAGCTTAAGCGCGCTTCAGACTCCATATTGTACGTACAATATTGTATGTACAATACTTTTCGTGACGTCAAAAAGTATTGCACGTGCAATAAATAGTATGTACCGGGAAAATATATATTGTGCTACAATCGTTGGTTGCTTAATTGATACGTAGTTGCCAAATTTCTAAGAGTGGTAAATTTAGTGAGTGTCGTGCACGGAATGATGAACATCTTTTTATGTCTTTTTGTATTCAACTGTACTTAATATTAACTTAGGCCTATTAATACTAACGATATCAATAATATTAAAATTGTAATAATAATATAAATGGCGCATTCAGTTCTTATTCATTTATTTATAGATTTATTCATTTAGGCCTATTTGTTTATTTATTTATTTGTTTATTTATTGATTGATTGATTGATTGGTTGATTGATTGATATTAATATTAAAAGGCCTATTAATACTAACGATATTAATAATATTAAAATTGTAATAATAATATAAATGGCGCATTCAGTTCTTATTTATTTATTTATAGATTTATTTATTCAGGCCTATTTGTTTTATTTATTTATTTGTTTATTGATTGATTGATTGATTGATTGGTTGATTGATTG
Organism: Amphiura filiformis; assembly: GCF_039555335.1. Lineage (NCBI taxonomy): Eukaryota > Metazoa > Echinodermata > Ophiuroidea > Amphilepidida > Amphiuridae > Amphiura > Amphiura filiformis. The sequence continues at coordinate 41,576,451 of NC_092631.1, read as the reverse complement.
ATATTAATATTAAAAGGCCTATTAATACTAACGATATTAATAATACTAAAATTGTAATAATAATATAAATGGCACATTCATTTCTTATTTATTTATAGATTTATTTATTTATAGATTTATTTATTTAGGCCTATTTGTTTATTTATTTATTTATTTATTTATTTATTGATTACTGATTGATTGATTGATTTAGCGATTCATTTATACTGACATTTAGTCATATATTGATTTAGTCAGTTTCTTAAGTATTATTTGTAGGCCTATGTATTTATTCTGGTTTTGATTTGATTGATACTGATATTTTTATTGTTTTTAAAGTTTTGGCATATAACATTATACATTATAACACGTTGTGTTATGAATTTGCAACAGCTTTTTACATGTTGATATCGTTGAGGCATGTTATGATGGTGTATGTTATAGACCTACTTATGATCATCCCAATACATCCATAAACGTGTTAATGTGAAACGAGATTACTAAAATATGTCTCTCTGATTGGTTGATTGTCAAGAGGATTACGGCATCCTCAAAGCCTCTTGCTGTAATTCTCTAATCGATATCTATTATAGGACCGATCTTTTGAAATCCATACAACCGTGTCAAATGAAATAGTCTCGGATCATAGTTTGTGGACGATACAACATTGAAACGTCAGATTTCGGAATTGTATTAAAAATAGGCACAAATCACATTGAAAACAGGTTGAATGCTGGCAAAAGTAGATAAAATAACTATGGGTCGAATTTACATTAATCAGTGTTCTGGGCCAGGATAACATTTAGGACTCCTTCGCATTCTAAAACAATACTTTGAACACCGAATGTCCTTGCTTTCATTTTCTCATTTAATTTGTTTTAATTGTAATTAATTTCTTTGTCCACTGGCTCTGTGGTAAATCCGGTATTGCCCAATATTTATCGCCCATTACCCGTGTTAATCTATTTATTTATTAAAATGCACCATCTATTAAATTCCTGTAATACAATGTATAGGCCTAGTGTATTTGATAACAAATTTGTTTTTTATTTTTTATTGGAATTTGGGTGCCATTACACGATTTCATATATATAAAATATGTTTGGGCATGGCGGAATTAGTATATGATTAAAGATAGACATACTCTTAGGCCCCCCTTTTTTAATGTTTGTACATTATTAATATTAATATTTATGTACAAAATGCAAACGATATATTTTGATTGTTTTGTAAACATTAAATTTGATGTTTACTCATAATTATGTCTGGAAAGTCAGGGAAAAACTAAGCAGCATCGGTATTTAGTTTCCTGGGAAAGTGGATCAGATGAGCAGTGAGTAAAAGCATTCGCCCTAAATCTTTATTTGATTTTTATCTTTTTATGAATTTATTAGGCCTACTGGTAAAGTGCAGAAAAAACCTCAAAACGCACTCTAGGATTTTTCATCAGCAGCAGTAGAAATTTATCTTGCATAGATTTTCTGGTGTCCTCGCTTGGATTTAGCAAACAATGAACCGTCAAGGTTATAGCGCGGGGATTTAATCTGATTCAACTAGTCGTGGCACGTATATTTATTGCACGTGTAATACTTTTTGACGTCACGAAAAGTATTGTACATACAATATTGTACGTACAATGCGGAGTCTGAAGCTAGCCTTATAGAACATGGATAACCTCTATTAAAATGTTTAATGGCTCTCATCAATACTTGCATTGATGGGGTTTTTATAATGCAAGACGGAGATAAAAAAACAGACTAATTCGCGAGTTACATATGATTATGTGTATTAGACTGCTCCATAGACAATGTGTTGTAATTTCGTTCTGGTACACAAATTCACCATATCTTTGCTTAACGAATTAATCTGTAAGAAAATGTATTAATTCAATTCGCGAATTTAATCATTCAATTCGCGACTGAATTTAATATTTAATTCAGGAATTTAATATTTTATTCGCGAATAAAATCATTCTAATTCACGAATAAAACATTTAATTCATGAATAAAACATTTAATTCGCGAATAAAACATTTAATTCGCGAATAAAACATTTAATTCACAAATAAAACGGTTAATTCATGAATGAAACGTTTGATTCGCGAATGAAACGTTTAATTCGCGAATATTATGACTTTATTTGCATTAATTATTTATTTTTTATGAGTCTGAAAAAAAGTCACATATCAGTCACCGTAGACATTAGATATTATAAACAATACTACCAGTCAATGGCGTGCTCTCCTATATTTTTGAATTCGAGACGTTTTACCCCGAAACTCATTCGCCCCAGATAGGTTCGTCCAACACAAATTTCGCATCACGACCAGTTCGCCCCAATTCACTCACTGTGTGTAACGTTGCCGTAGTGCTTACATGTAACCAATGCCATTCAATATACGATCAATCATGGCATTATTTTAACTTGGATGTTATACTGTTGGGGTATTCTGGATTTTATTATATTCCCGAAAAAGATGTAGGCCTACCGTGGTGTTTAAATCCGTCATATTAAGAAAAAGCAAATGAATCAGGATCAAGTAATTACTGTAAATCATTTGCAAATTGTACTTGTTATTTGCTTCTATAAATAACACCAGAATAATATTTTATACAGCAGACCTATAGTTGATTTTCTGTTGCTGGTTTTTTTGTTTTGTTTGTTTGTTTGTTTGTTTGGTTTTGGAATTGAGTCAGTTGTAAAGAATAATAATGACTTTTTTTTTTTATTGTGGAGCTTAAAATGAAGTCGAAACCTCTATTATATTAATTATTGTTGATTATTTTCGTGCACTTTTTGTAATGAGGAATCTAAAGACTAAAGAAGCACATTTTTTTTCGCGATATACCTGTTAGGCTAAAAAAAAGTTTCCAATAAGGGACCGCTCATTATATTAATGTGGAGGGGGGGAAATGTAGGGGGGTTATGTGATTTTCACTTTGACAAACAGGGGGTTATGTGATTTTATTTTTCCTGATAGGGGGGTCATGTGAAATTTAATAGTCATTCACTATTTTTAATACCAAGAATCCTGGAAGGTCTTGCATACAGTAACAATATCAATCATACCATACATAATTGTCTAACTTGACTTGAACAACATTGTTCCCATTTTGCACCATTTGTCACCATTTTAGCTTCAATTGGGCCAAAAATTTGCGCGCTTCACGGCATTTGTAGTTATAAACATTGTCAACAGCCAAAATGTGCTGGATTCACTATACCAAGTTCAAGAAATATTTTCTTTTCCTACCCCATCCCCAATGTCAAAAAAGAAATCTACGCCACTGCCATATGCTACACACACCTCTCACTCCTCACCACATGACCACCCCACCTCCAAGCACACACCTATAAATTTTCTCATCAAAAGTAGATCTATTGGCATAGGGGTAGATCCCTGGGGATGTGTGGGGGTTAAATTCCCTCCTATTTGGCCAGGGAGATGGTCCATACAATCATCTGTAGGCCTATGTGGGTTTCTGACCAAATTAACCTTATATTTGGCAATTTTAGTCAAAAATTGCAATTTTTTGTAGCGCTTCGCGAATTTATTCCACTTTTGCATCTTATTCCATCAATTCAGCTTCAAAATGGCAAAAATTTCCTCGCGCTTCGCGCGCATTTGTACAATACACTTATTTTGTCCCCAAAAAGACCTGGATTCCCTATGCATGACTTCAAGAAATTGTTTCTCACCCCATCACCCCAATGTCAAAATCACAATCTCTGTAACTGAATTAATTAATATTTTAGTTTGCTTGAAGCGGGGGGGGGGCACTTCAATATGAAATGGATATAGGTGTAGGGCTGACACTTTCGCACTAAGGGGCATTCGGTGAGAGCAAAATGTAAAAAATATGGGGTCATTGGGTGAGAGCATGATTTTTGGCATTCGGTGAGAGCAAAATTAAAAAAATATGGGATCATTGGGTGAGAACATGACCTTTTTTTTAAATGGAATCTTTGGGTGAGAGCCGAAACAGCGCCGCAAAAACCTCGAAAATCGAATTTCTAGTCCTAAATGGCTTCAAATTTCATTGTTTTTTCAACATAAGTAACAAAATCAGTGATAAATGAAAGTTGCTGTTCAAATTGAACTTGTAAGGGTCTTTGGGTGACAGATCAAATTGAAAAATAGGGGGTCTTCGGGTGACAGAGCATGTGTTCGTAAAAAAATATTGGGTCTTTGGGTGACAGCGATGCTGAAAACGGGAGGTCTTAACAGCTAGTACATACGCGCGCGTCACCTCCAAAGTTGGAGTGCCCCCCCCCCCCCCCGGGGGTCTTACGACCTTGTTAGCCTTGAGGCTAGACTAGCCAACTGCTTAGCAAATACTCGAGAAACTCGCCCCAGGAGACTATCGGTATAGGAATTTTTTCTGAAAAAGGGGGAGGGGGCATTTAGCGTGGACTCCCAAGAAAATGGGAGTCAGTCAGTGTGGGACCACTGAAAATTAGATGTCATTGAGGAGGGAAAAAATAACTTTCTGGGCAAAAGTCTGCAAAAACATTAAATTTGCCCGGTAAATTTGTTGATGTAAAATTGGGAGATTGGGTGTATTAGTTACTTCCGGTCCAAAAAAGGGGTCATTGGGTGTAAGCTGCTTAACAAATGGAATTCATTCATTTATTTTGTGTAGGCCTATAGTTTGCCTCAAAAAGGGACTATTGACACATGATGCATATGAAGCGTGCATATATAATGGAACTCAGTTGCCGTTTATAATCGTAGGCCCCTTACCGTATATGTACGAGTATGTAGGCCTTACTGATAGGGGATGTCACGCATCGATAGGGGGATGTCATTTTTTGGAAAGGAAGTCATGAATATATAGGTGACAAGAGTCAATTTGTATGACCCCCCTATCACTGGCTTAATTTTTTTATGACCCCCTAAATCTGGCTGAAAATTTTGTGACTCCCCCTTCTGCCAGACAGGCTCAATCCATTATCGTTCAGGCAGTGCCGCCGAGAGCCATTACGGGCCGGGGGTAAAATCAACGCACGGGCCCCTTTGATCCGAGTGATGATGGTGAGGGTGTATGACTTCATAGGTGTAGGGGGGGGGTGGGGGGGGGGGGCAACAGGGGCGTAAATTTCTTGGTGACATGGGGACGGGGGATTGGTGTAAAATGCTTGAACATTATGTTCAAAGTTAAAGTGACATATTAAGATTAAGTTTCTCTGAACATAGACTCTGAACAACTTCCGCGCAAAGTGCAGAAAATGTGCCAATTTAATGTAAAAAGAATGCTCGCATAACGCGCTAACATTTTGAGTCACAAGCCCTTAATAATTGTATACACCCCCACCCCCCCATTTTTGATTTGTAAAAAAATACTGAATATTTTTGGTATAGGCCTACAAACGCTATGATCCCCAGTAAATTCATGACCACCCCTACTTGTAATGTGTGCCGACTGGGGACTTTTTTTAACAACTGGGGACTTTTGTTATGAGTTGTGTGTCGACCGGGGACTTTTATGTGCCAAACTCCTACTAATCGGGGACCTGTGTGTTCTCAAGTTTAGTACAACCGGGTACCTCACCCTACACCTAAAAAGTACCCAGTTGGAGTAATGCTATTTAGGGGGAGCCCCAGCCCAAGTTTTACAACTGGGGACGTCCCCGCTTTGCGCAAAGTCCCCAGTTAGTGGGGAAAACACACACAAAAGTCCTCATTCGTAGGGTTTTACAAGCCCCCCCCCCCCGCCCAATTTCAAAGAAAATGACATCCCCTAGAACTCACACCACCAAGTTGCAAATCTTGTTAAGCCCTAGGCCTATTAGTTTAGTGGAAGAAGGGGCCTTCGTGCAGAATCATTATGATCAGAAGAATAGGCTTCTTTGGCGTGTTTTTTGACGAAACCTGAGAAATTTTGAAATTTAAGCCCTGTTGTATCAAATTTGACCCCTGTTGACCCTACGGACATTTTTTTAAAATTTTTAAGTAGCATATCGTTTTCTACGCATTTTTTTCTGATCTACAGACGTCGATTAGAAGTTGATTTCTGCGTGTGCACCGCACGGTAGTCACTTCTTCCAACTAAACTATATGGCCAGGTGGTGGCGGATGCGATATCGCCATTTTTGACGTCACCATTGGATAAACACGTAAACATGAAACCTTCACAAACAATTCTAAATGTATTATGTGGTGTCAAAGCAAAATTTAATATGTTATTCTCAAACCCCCTGAGGTTCGACAAAGTACCCCACTGTAAGTATGTTGTTTTTCAATTTGTAACCGTCTATTTTGAATGGGGCTGTCGGCCTTATATTTTCGCCATCCTCGTACGTCACGTGTCGCGTGAACTATACCGCCTGATATGGCGACGACATGTGCCATTAGAGCCGGCACACTACTATTTTCTTCCGCATTTGGTGTAACCCCTGATAGTTCCGGTAAAACATAGGTCCGTACTGCAAACAAGTGGGTGTCCCTTTGGAGCAAGATGAATAGCCACGACTGTTAATTATAATTAGGGCCTAAATTAAAAGATATGTAACTGATAAATGTTCAGAATATCACCAAATGGTGCATGATCTGGAACGAAGTATGGGCGCTCGAAACAAATCCGCGTGCAGATTTGGTATTAAGGAAGCAAACGTGCAAGCTCATAAATTATGGTGGCGCTCTTCAGGTGGGCATCAAAGTGGTCCAAAACCTCTAGAAATTGCTTTTTTCTTTCATAAATAATGATCGGAAATCAAATCCAAGTCGATGTATGCAAAAATCCGACTGAAAGAGATTTTTGAGAGTGTAACCTCCAGAACGCATAACGTAACAAAAACTTAGACCCGTTCCAAACTTTTTTTAAACAATAATTAGTAACGGGAGGTCAAGTCAAGTCGATTCATGCAAAAAAATCCGGATAAAAGAGCTTTTCCGACAGTGTAACCTCCAGAACGCATAACGTAACAAAAAGTTAGACCCACTCGAATCTTTTTCTTTCTTCAATACATATTAAGCGGAGGTCAAGTCATGTCCATATATGCGAAAAAATCCGGATAAAAGAACTTTTCCGACAGTGTAACCTCCAAAACGCATAACGTAACAAAAAGTTAGACCCACTCGAATCTTTTTCTTTCTTCGATAAATATTAACAGGAGGTCAAGTCATGACCATGTATGCGAAAAAATCCGGATAAAAGAGGTTTTCCGAGAGTGTAACCTCCGAAACGCATAACGTAACAAAAAGTTAGACCCACTCGAATCTTTTTCTTTCTTCGATAAATATTAACTAGAGGTCAAGTCATGTCCATACATGCGAACAAATCCGGATAAAAGAACTTTTCCGATAGTGTAACCGCCAAAACGCATAACGTAACAAAAAGTTAGACCTACTCGAATCTTTTTCTTTCTTCAATAAATATTAAGCGGAGGTCAAGTCATGTCCATATATGCGAAAAAATCCGGATAAAAGAAGTTTTCCGACAGTGTAACCTCCAAAACGCATAACGTAACAAAAAGTTAGACCCACTCGAATCTTTTTCTTTCTTCGATAAATATTAACCGGAGGTCAAGTCATGTCCATATATGCAAAAAATCCGGATAAAAGAGGTTTTACGACAGTGTAACCTCCAAAACGCATAACGTAACAAAAAGTTAGACCCATTCGAATCTTTTTCTTTCTTCGATAAATATTAACTAGAGGTCAAGTCATGTCCATATATGCGAAAAAATCCGGATAAAAGAACTTTTCCGATAGTGTAACCGCCAAAACGCATAACGTAACAAAAAGTTAGACCCACTCGAATCTTTTTCTTTCTTCATAAATATTAACTGGAGGTCAAGTCATGTCCATTTCGAAAAATCCGGATAAAAGAACTTTTCCGATAGTGTAACCGCCAAAACGCATAACGTAACAAAAAGTTAGACCCACTCGAATCTTTTTCTTTCTTCAATAAATATTAAGCGGAGGTCAAGTCATGTCCATATATGCGAAAAAATCCGGATAAAAGAAGTTTTCCGACAGTGTAACCTCCAAAACGCATAACGTAACAAAAAGTTAGACCCACTCGAATCTTTTTCTTTCTTCGATAAATATTAACCGGAGGTCAAGTCATGTCCATATATGCAAAAATCCGGATAAAAGAGGTTTTACGACAGTGTACCCTCCAAAACGCATAACGTAACAAAAAGTTAGACCCATTCGAATCTTTTTCTTTCTTCGATAAATATTAACTAGAGGTCAAGTCATGTCCATATATGCGAAAAAATCCGGATAAAAGAACTTTTCCGATAGTGTAACCGCCAAAACGCATAACGTAACAAAAAGTTAGACCCACTCGAATCTTTTTCTTTCTTCGATAAATATTAACTGGAGGTCAAGTCATGTCCATATATGCGAAAAAATCCGGATAAAAGAACTTTTCCGATAGTGTAACCGCCAAAACGCATAACGTAACAAAAAGTTAGACCCACTCGAATCTTTTTCTTTCTTCGATAAATATTAACTGGAGGTCAAATCATGTCCATATATGCGAAAAAATCCGGATAAAAGAGCTTTTCCGACAGTGTAACCTCCAAAACGCATAACGTAACAAAAAGTTAGACCCACTCGAATCTTTTTCTTTCTTCGATAAATATTAACTGGAGGTCAAGTCATGTCCATATATGCGAAAAAATCCGGATAAAAGAACTTTTCCGATAGTGTAACCGCCAAAACGCATAACGTAACAAAAAGTTAGACCCACTCGAATCTTTTTTCTTTCTTCAATAAATATTAAGCGGAGGTCAAGTCATGTCTATATATGCGAAAAAATCCGGATAAAAGAAGTTTTCCGACAGTGTAACCTCCAAAACGCATAACGTAACAAAAAGTTAGACCCACTCGAATCTTTTTCTTTCTTCGATAAATATTAACTGGAGGTCAAGTCATGTCCATATATGCGAACAAAACCGGATCAAAGAGCGTATCCGCCTATGTAACCTCGAAAACCCATAACGTAACAAAAAATTAAACCCACTCGAATCTTTTTCTTTCTTCGATAAATATTAACTGGAGGTCAAATCATGTCCATATATATGCGAAAAATCCGGATAAAAGAGCTTTTCCGACAGTGTAACCTCCAAAACGCATAACGTAACAAAAAGTTAGACCCACTCGAATCTTTTTCTTTCTTCGATAAATATTAACTGGAGGTCAAGTCATGTCCATATATGCGAAAAATCCGGATAAAAGAGCTTTTCAGACAGTGAAACCTCTAAAACGCATAACGTAACAAAAAGTTATACCCCCTCGAATCTTTTATGTCAAGTCGATTCGTAAAAAAAAATCCGGATAAAAGAAATTTATAGAGCTCAAAACTCGAAAAAACAACTTTGTTACGTTATGCGTTGGAGTACTAAAAACACATACAAAAAGGGACAAATTTTAGCATGGCTGACGCATAACGTAACAAAATTTTATTTTGGCTCCAAAGTGCTCCAAAACGCCTGGAAATTGCTTTTCTTATTCCATTGATAATCATTGGAGGTCAAATCAAGTCGATTCATGAAAAAAAATCCGGATAAAGGTAAATTTTCGACATGTAAACCATCAAAACGCATAACGTAACAAAAAGTTAGACCCATTCGAATCTTTTTCTTTCTTCGATAAATATTAACTTGAGGTCAAGTCATGTCCATATATGCGAACAAATCCGGATAAAAGAACTTTTCCGATAGTGTAACCTCCAAAACGCATAACGTAACAAAAAGTTAGACCCACTCGAATCTTTTTCTTTCTTCAATAAATATTAAGCGGAGGTCAAGTCATGTCCATTTATGCGAAAAAATCCGGATAAAAGAAGTTTTCCGACAGTGTAACCTCCAAAACGCATAACGTAACAAAAGTTAGACCCACTCGAATCTTTTCTTTCTTCGATAAATATTAACCGGAGGTCAAGTCATGTCCATATATGCAAAAAATCCGGATAAAAGAGGTTTTACGACAGTGTAACCTCCAAAACGCATAACGTAACAAAAAGTTAGACCCATTCGAATCTTTTTCTTTCTTCGATAAATATTAACTAGAGGTCAAGTCATGTCCATATATGCGAAAAAATCCGGATAAAAGAACTTTTCCGATAGTGTAACCGCCAAAACGCATAACAGAAAAAAAATTAGACCCACTCGAATTTCTTTCTTTCTTCGATAAATATTAACTGGAGGTCAAGTCATGTCCATATATGCGAAAAAATCCGGATAAAAGAGCTTTTCCGCCAGTGTAACCTCGAAAACGCATAACGTAACAAAAGTTAGACCCACTCGAATCTTTTTCTTTCTTCGATAAATATTAACTGGAGGTCAAGTCATGTCCATATATGCGAAAAAATCCTGATAAAAGAGCTTTTCCGCCAGTGTAACCTCTAAAACGCATAACGTAACAAAAAGTTAGACCCACTCGAATCTTTTTCTTTCTTCGCTAAATATTAACTGGAGGTCAAGTCATGTCCATATGCGAAAAAATCCGGATAAAAGAGCTTTTCAGACAGTGAAACCTCCAAAACGCATAACGTAACAAAAAGTTATACCCCCTCGAATCTTTTTCTTTCTTCGATAAATATAAACCGGAGGTCAATTCAAGTCGCTTCGTGCAAAAAAATCCGGATAAAAGAAATTTATAGAGCTCAAAACTCGAAAAAACAACTTTGTTACGTTATGCGTTGGAGTACTAAAAAACACATACAAAAAGGGACAAATATTTGAAGTATTTGTTATTTTTGAAATTTTATTTCGGGGACAAATTTGGTGTGGACGAGATAGCATGGGCCGAGTTTTGACTTGAACAGAGGGAGGGAGGACTTCCAACATAAAATCTTTTAAGTATTTGTTATTTTTTTTTTTTTATTTCGGGGACAAATTTGGTGTGGACGAGATAGCATGGGCCGAGTTTTGACTTGAACAGAGGGAGGAGGACTTCCAACATAAAATCTTTCAAGTATTTGTTACTTTTGAATTTTTTTTATTTCGGGGGACAGATTTGGTGTGGACGAGATAGCATGGGCCGAGTTTTGACTTGAACAGAGGGAGGGAGGACTTCCAACATAAAATCTTTCAAGTATTTGTTACTTTTGAATTTTTTTATTTCGGGGGACAAATTTGGTGTGGACGAGATAGCATGGGCCGAGTTTTGACTTAGGGAGGACTTCCAACATAAAATCTTTTAGGTATTTGTTACTTTTGATTTTTTTTTTTATTTCGGGGGACAAATTTGGTGTGGACGAGATAGCATGGGCCGAGTTTTGACTTGAACAGAGGGAGGGAGGACTTCCAACATAAAATCTTTCAAGTATTTGTTACTTTGAATTTTTTTTTTTATTTCTTGGACAAATTTGGTGTGGACGAGATAGCATGGGCCGAGTTTTGACTTGAACAGAGGGAGGGAGGACTTCCAACATAAAATCTTTTAAGTATTTGTTACTTTTGAATTGTTTTATTTCTTGGGACAAATTTGGTGTGGACGAGATAGCATGGGCCGAGTTTTGACTTGAACAGAGGGAGGGAGGACTTCCAACATAAAATCTTTCAAGTATTTGTTACTTTGAATTATTTTTTATTTCGGGGGACAAATTTGGTGTGGACGAGATAGCATGGGCCGAGTTTTGACTTGAACAGAGGAAGGGAGGACTTCCAACATAAAATCTTTTAAGTATTTGTTACTTTTGAATTTTTTTATTTCGGGGACAAATTTGGTGTGGACGAGATAGCATGGGCCGAGTTTTGACTTGAACAGAGGGAGGGAGGACTTCCAACATAAAATCTTTTAAGTATTTGTTACTTTTGATTTTTTTTTTATTTCGGGGGACAAATTTGGTGTGGACGAGATAGCATGGGCCGAGTTTTGACTTGAACAGAGGGAGGGAGGACATTAAACATAAAATCTTTCAAGTATTTGTCATTTCTGATCATTTTAATTTTTTGTTACGTTATGCGACGAGCAGCAAAAAGTTGTCCCTTTTCCTTAGTGCCAAACGGTTTTGAACGCATAACGTAGCAATTTGTTATGTTATGCGATTTTAATAATATTTTTATGTTTCATTATGGAAGTCTCGTAGACGGAGAAAGAACTACCAGGCATGCCATTGGGAATGCCGTTTAATTTATCTGAAAGTTAGTCTGTCATGGGAAAAGAAAATAAAGTTGCATGGGACCCTCCCATAATTCTTAGTTTAATTTGATTGTTTTATATAGCGCAGTGGGTTCTCCCCTGGTGGCTCGCTCCAGTACCAAGGTAAGACCGTACACATATGCTAAAGTATCCACAAAGTATTTGGATATTTATCATTAGTACTCAAGGAAAATCCTTCACCGTTTTATTTGTGCTTAACTCGTGGAGGAGGAGGAGGGTAAAAAGTTACGCACGCTTTGTGCGTAACTGAAAATAGCGAAAAATTATGGACTACCCTGATGCTTCCATGCAATTTAATGGTCTCAAAAGCTATTAACTAAACTCGAATGTCTATGATCCAATAAAAAAGCAAATATTTGTAGCGCCCTGTATTCAGGCCCAGACCCTCGCATTCTAGTCGCTTGGAAGGTATGGCCTGTATTGTTATTATACATTTGTTATTTAACTTTACTTGCTACTTGATTGTTTCCTATATAAAAACATGTTTATTTCTTTCTGATATATAAAACTAATACTAATAACTCCGTCGACAAAGTTATCATGATGTTGGTAAGTTTATTCTGAATACGTGTCATGTGGCAGGTCACGTTTTCCAACTAATTTGCAGTGATTAATGACATGCACCTGACATGCTGAAATGACCAGTTTTAACATCGTAAGATTGAAAAACATATTTTGTTTTGCATCCATGGTATGTTTTATCACATCAAACCTAATTAAGAGTCATAATGACCGTCGCACATGGTGTAATTACAACCCCTGTAATGCTTTTCAATTTTGTTTATTTGTTTTATTTCAAATCTTGTTCATTTGTTTGCTTTATTGTATTCTTCCATTCAGTGTATCCTTCCACATGAGCCGTTTTACCGATATGCCCTTTTGGCCACTAGTCTGTTTAATAAGCTGAAAACCCAAAGATACACACACAGTGGCTTTGGGTGTTTTCTATATATGTGAGACCTATACTCAGAATCTATGCCACCCATATTAATTTGTAAGTGCTCTCTAGCAAAGTCATACTTCATTGAATTTACAACCGTATGAAAAAAACTACAAATTTAATGGACAGTAATGAAGATCGTACTGGATAAACTGCTCAATTGCCATTTTGGCGAGAATGAGTTATTGACTGTTTTGAAGTCTTTGGGGCTTAGCAATGATTTTTTTTTCTTTCACTAAATAGGCATATATAAGTCTACACGAATATTTAATGTTTAAAGGTTCGTTGATGCCACCGTAAATATGCTAACCGCTTCATCGCTTTATATTTATTTATTATCGGGTTACTTATGGTTATGGCTTGTTATTTTCATGAGGTGATGGAACATCTTGAGTTTTTAAATGATAGATAAGGGCTCTAGAAACTCAAGTCAAATTGTTACCATTTTTTTTCTCCCAGTCCCTTGGCGGCCATCTTGAATTTCAAAGTGGCCGCTATTTTCTACATATTTTGGACTTTAACCTGCCTTTTGAGCTCCACATTAAGCTGAAAATGGTAGTAATACCATGTTTATGATGTCAAGGATTACAAAAAAAGGCATATACAAGGTTATACGTCATTTCGTTTTCATGGAGCCATCTTGGATTTTAAAATGGCTGCCATCACCAACATATATTTGGCTATATTTGAAGCTGTGAGCTACACAGCAAGCTTAAAATGGTGGCAATACCCATGTTTATGACGCAAAAGATTGCAAATAAAGCATTTACAAAGGTACAGGGCATTCTGTTTGTCAGTTTATCTTAAATTCAGGGTTACTTAAACCGGTACACTCATATAGAAATGACTTGTTCGCCTCGTTGGCGCAATTCATAAGGAGTAAATTTGGATAAGTCAAAAATAGTGTAAAAGTTGCCAAAATAAATTCATTTTAGTTATCCGAACTTAAAAAATGCTGAAAAAGCTCAACAAGTTCCGTCAACTAATCAACTTTGTTGGCATTACTTAAAAAGTTGATGTGTTTAGTTTAGTTTAGTTTTATTTCACCATTAAATAACTTTTACATAAGTATAGCAAAATCATATGGTAGGAGACCAAACAGAGCAGGGCTCGAACAATTTTGGCCACCCTTTACAATAAGTTAAACATTTAGGACGAAACACAATCAAAAGACGTATCAAGACATAATTATGTGCAGACAAAGACCGGACAGGACACGTGAGACAGACAATGTTGGCAATGGTTTAAGATTACTTATTATAATACATATTAATAATAATTATGCAATTACATGATTATACAAACTAACAAAATTATTCATAACGAGATAATAACTCACATTTGTACTTATTTTTGAAACTTATCAGAGTAAGTGAATTTTGGTATTTAAACTAACATTATTCCATAGTATAGGACCTTGTCGTCTAACAGTGTTACGGGCTAAATCATTTTTAAAATGATGTGCTCTATACATATCAGATGATCTAGTATTATGTGTATGGATCGTACTAGCTTTAATAAAATAATTTGCAAAAATATCTGGTAGAAGATCATTATAAAATTTATACATGAAAATTGCTTTCTGCAATTTGTGGATATCATACACTGTGAGACTATTGAATGAAGCAAAAAGGGGCGGAGTGTGGGCAAGAAAGTGAGAATTCGAACACAATCGAATTATTCGCTTTTGTTTAATGTGAATTTTGTTTAAGTTACAGTTATTTTGATCAGCCCAAATAATATTGCAATAGTTAATGTGTGGCAAGACCAAACTTATATATAATGCAAACAATGTTTTTAAAGGTAAGACATGTTTGAGCCGAAATAAAATACCAGAATATTAGCAATATTAGCTATATATGTTGTGTGGTGGTTCCAAGTAAAGGACTCATCCAGTGTGATACCAAGGAATTTAATAGAAGAAACCTTTGAAATTGATACATTGTCAACATATATGGCTGAATTGTGATACATTCGATTGCTAAATCTGTTTTTAAAAATAATGTATTTGGTTTTATTTATATTGAGTGATAATTTATTTACTTTAAGCCAGCTGGAAATGTTACATAATTCTTGATTTATTGTGTTGATAAGATAGGTGAAGTCTTTATGGGAAGCCAAGAGATTAGTGTCATCTGCGAAAATTATAAATTTGAAAAACTTTGAGGAGTAAACAATATCATTCAAATATAAGATGAAAAGTAAAGGACCTAAAATTGAACCTTGAGGAACTCCGCAAGTGGGATGAATTAATGATGATTTAACGTTATTAAACGAAACATACTGTGACCTATTCATGAGGTAGTTCCTGAACCACTCGAAGGCAACGCCACGTACACCGTAGTGAGTTAGTTTAGATAAAAGAATGTCATGGTTTAGCGTGTCAAATGCCTTCGAGAGGTCCAGGAAGATCCCAACACTATGCTGATTGTTATCTAAGTCAGTGACAATTTTGTTGTATGCATCCATAATAGCCATAAAAGAAGAATGATTTGGGCGAAAACCAAATTGAGATTGATGCAAAATATTGAGACTTGAAATAAAACCATATAATCTATTGTGCAGAACTCGCTCAAGAATTTTCGAAAAAACAGGGAGGACGGATATTGGCCTATAATTACAAAATTTGTGCCGGTCATCGTTCTTGAAAATAGGAATTACTTTGGCCATTTTTAACTGATTTGGGACAATGCCGGTGGTTAATGATAAATTAATTATATGAGCAAGAGGAGAAGCTATGATTGTGCGGACGGATTTAACAATATCAGGTTGTATTTCATCAAAGCCACTACTTTTACTTGATTTGAATGAACGACAGATATCTATCATTTCCTCGGGGTCAGTTGGAGTAAAAACAGAGAATTATTTGGGGAATTAATATTGCGCAGAAAAGTATGAAAATTAGCATCAGTTTGGATTTTGTGGGCTAGGTTAGGACCTACATTTGCAAAATAAGAATTGAATTTATTAGCTATTATGTTTTGATCTATAATTTGCGCATGGTGAGCGTTATCATCGTAGAAAAATGACGGTAGAGGGTGGTTTTTTTTGCGACCGAGAATATCATTTAGGGTATTCCAAATAAGTTTAGTGTTATGTTTACAATTTTCGAGTTTGTTTGCATAATAATTCTTTTTTGCGGCTCTTATAAGGGAAGTAAGTTTGTTGCGGTAAGAAATATAAGTATTTTTATTGCTTGATGAAGGATGACCAATATATTTCCTATAGAGCTTTTCTTTTCTGTGAATTGATTTGAGAATTACAGATGTGATCCATGGTTTACGTGGTATATGCCGGTTACGTGAATTTCGAGTACCGCGTGCCTTAACGGGAAAATGAATGTTATAAATATGAAGGAATTTACTAATAAATGCTTCGTACGAGCCATCAGCAGATGTCATATCAGTGACAAACTTCCAATCAATCAATTGATGTAAATCGTTGCGTTAACTTTTTAAGTAATGCCAACTTCTGAATTCAAGTTCAGGGAACTTAGAAAAATAAACAAGGTTGTAAGAACCAATTATATAGTTGAGTTATTGTAACTCAACATGTAAGTTGATGTAACTCGTTCATATTAAGTTACTGGTACTTATTTTGTTGAGTTGTTCCAATTTGGTACTTTGTTACTTAATTCACGTAATTGGATCATTTTCTGCACAATTAGCAGTATTCAAATATTTATTTTTGTAATCAGTGCAAAATTTTGTATACTATAGCACACCTCTAGAAAATTATGCTAGGCTAGTTTCATTTTCTGAGTTGTAACAACTCAATAAAGTAAGTTCAAATGAGTGCGACCAACATAATGATATCGAGTCAGCGTTACTCAAAATTGTACGCGTTGGCAATACTCGGAAAGTTGACGCAACGACTTACATCAACTTACTGAGTAATGCCAACGAACAATTTCTATGAGTGTAGCAATAGTAATACACATGTTTAAAATGCTAGGGATTGCAAAAAGGTTCCAAGAAAATTATATTTTTGACTGTGCGGTGTGCAAAATGTTCGTCCCACCCGTATGTCCCGTATATTAAATAGACGAGAGAAATAATTGATAACAAACCGGGCGTTGCAACATATCGCAAAAAGAACAAGCTGTGGATGGAACTCGAACCCACGACCTTCGGGTCAGATCTCCGATGCGCTAACCAACTGCGCCACCACCTCTTAGTGTTCTAGCGTCTATAATACGTTGCGTATTTGCCGCCCTCACTCAGGACAATTGTAAGAGCCCAATACGTAACAAAAGCCCAGAACGTAACAATTTGATACGTATTGGGCTCAACCACTTCTACCTAGAACAAAAAGTGGCAAAAAAAAAATCATCCCGCCCAATACGTAACAACACTAAAATTTAATTAAAATTACTTTATTCATACTCCCTCCCTCTGTAGTGGTTTTTGTTACGTATTGGGCTCTATACATTTTTTTTTGTTACGTATTGGGCTCCGGTTGTTTTTCAAGCAAATTATGGATATTATGTGCATGTGTTTTTATAGAAGTACTTTATATTGACCCAGTAACTCATTTTGAGTCTTTCTAGAACAAAATATTTGACAGTGTTTTATCTCTAGACTTGGAATTTATTTGTTACGTATTGGCCTCTGGTTATTTTAAAAGGAAATTATCATGATTAGGTGCATGTTTTTTTATAGAATTACTTTATATTGACTCAGTAACTCATTGTGAGTCATTTGGAGTCTTTCTAGAAAACATATTTCGACAGTGTTTTTTCTCTAGACATGGAATTTTTTTGTTACGTATTGGGCTCTGGTTATTTTTAAAGCAAATTATGGGTTTTATGTGCATGTTTTTGTTATAGAATTACTTTATATTGACCCAGTAAATCCTTTTTTCATTTTGAGTCTTTCTAGAAAAAAAATTTTGACAGTGTTTCTTCTCTAGACTTAGAAATGTTTTTGTTACGTATTGGGCTCTGGTTATTTTTGTTTGATATAAACTCACTTTATATTGACCCGGTAACTCATTTTGAATCATTCTAGAACAAAACTGATTATGGTTATTAGGTGCATGTTTTTGTTATAGAATTACTTTATATTGACTCAGTAACTCATTGTGAGTCATTTTGAGTCTTTCTAGAAAAAAATTTGACAGTGTTTTTTCTTTAGACAGAATTCTTTTGTTACGTATTGGGCTCTGGTTATTTTTGTTTGCTATAAACTTACTTTATATTGACCCGGTAACTCACTTTGAATGATTCTAGAACAAAACTGATTATGGTTATTAGGTGCATATTGGACTATATACATTTTTAAGCGTTTTGGAGGTTACACTGTCGGAAAAGCTCTTCTATCCGGATTTTTTCGCATATATGGACATGACTTGACCTGCAGTTAAAATTTATCGAAAAAAAAAATTCGAGTGGGTCTAATTTTTGTTACGTATTGGGCTCTATATTTTTTTATGCGTTTTAGAGGTTACACTGTTGGAAAAGCTCTTTTATCGGGATTTTTTCGCATATATGGACATGACCTGACCTCCGGTTAATATTTATCGAAGAAAGAAAAAAAATCGAGTGGGTCTAATTTGTTGTTACGTATTGGGCTATATACATTTTTTATGCGTTTTAGAGGTTACACTGTTGGAAAAGCTCTTTTATCGGGATTTTTTCGCATATATGGACATGACCTGACCTCCAGTTAATATTTATCGAAGAAAGGAAACAATTCGAGTGGGTCTAATTTTTTGTTACGTATTGGGCTCTATACATTTGTTATGCGTTTTGGAGGTTACACTGTCGGAAAAGCTCTTTTATCCGGATTTTTTCGCATATATGGACATGACCTGACCCCAGTTAATATTTATCGAAGAAAGAAAAAAATTCGAGTGGGTCTAATTTTTTGTTACGTATTGGGCTCTTTACATTTTTATGGGTTTTGGAGGTTACACCGTCGGTAAAGCTCTTTCATCCGGATTTTTTCGCATATATGGACATGACCTGACCTCCAGTTAATCTATCGAAGAAAGAACACGTTGTTATGCGTTTTGGAGGTTACACTGTCGGAAAAGCTCTTTTATCCGGATTTTTTCCCATATATGGACATGACCTGACCCCCAGTTAATATTTATCGTAGAAAGAAAAAAAATTCGAGTGGGTCTAATTTTTTGTAACGTATTGGGCTCTTTACATTTTTATGTGTTTTGGAGGTTAAACCGTCGGTAAAGCTCTTTTATCCGGATTTTTTCTCATATATGGACATGACTTGACCTCCGGTTAATTTTTATCGAAGAAAGACAAAAATTTGAGTGGGTCTAATTTTTTGTTACGTATTGGGCTGTCTACATTTTTTATGCGTTTTGGAGGTTACACTGTCGTAAAAGCTCTTTTATCCGGATTTTTTCGCATATATGGACATGACCTGACCTCCGGTTAATATTAATCGAAGAAAGAAAAAAAAAAATTCAAGTTGGTCTAATTTTTTGTTACGTATTGGGCTCTTTACATTTTTATGCGTTTTGGAGGTTACACCGTCGGTAATGCTCTTTTAACAAAAAATTAGACCCACCTCCAGTTAATATTTTTCTTCGATAAATATTAACCGGAGGTCAGGTAATGTCCATATATGCGAACAAATCCGGATAAAAGAGCTTTTCCGACAGTGTAACCTCCAAAACGCATAAAAAATGTAGACAGCCCAATACGTAACAAAAAATTAGACCAACTCGATTTTTTTTCTTTCTTCGATAAATATTAACCGGAGGTCAGGTCATGTCCATATAATTATGGGAAAGATAAAAGAGCTTTTCCGACAGTGTAACCTCCAAAACGCATAAAAAAATGTAGACAGCCCAATACGTAACAAAAAATTAGACCAACTCGAATTTTTTTCTTTCTTCGATAAATTTTAACTGCAGGTCAATACGTCACAAAAAATATCCAGATGAAAAAAACACTGACAAATATTTTGTTCTAAAAAGACTCAATATAAAGTAATTATATAACAAAAACATGCACTAATAACCATAATTTGCTTTAAAAATAACAAGAGCCCAATACGGAACAAGAAAAAGTCTATGTCTAAAGAAAAAACACTGTCAAAATTTTTTCTAGAAAGACTCAAAATGACTCACAATGAGTTACTGAGTCAATATAAAGTAATTCTATAACAAAAACATGCACCTAATAACCGTAATCAGTTTTGTTCTAGAATGATTCAAAATGATTCAAAATGAGTTACCGGGTCAATATAAAGTAAGTTTATAGCAAACAAAAATAACCAGAGCCAAATACGTAACAAAAAAATTCTAAGTCTAGAGAAAAAAAACTGTCAACATTTTTTTTCTAGAAAGACTCAAAATGACTCATAAGGATTTACTGGGTCAATATAACGTAATTCTATAACAAAAACATGCACCTAAAACCCATAATTTGCTTTAAAAATAACCAGAGCCCAATACGTAACAAAAAAATTCTGTCTAGAGAAAAAACACTGTCGAAAAATATTTTCTAGAAAGAATCCAAATGACTCACAATGAGTTACTGAGTCAATATAAAGTAATTCTATAACAAAACATGCACCTAATCATGATAATTTCCTTTTAAAATAACCAGAGGCCAATACGTAAAAATAAATTCCAAGTCTAGAGATAAAACACTGTGAAATATTTTGTTCTAGAAAGACTCAAAATGAGTTACTGGGTCAATATAAAGTACTTCTATAAAAACACATGCACATAATATCCATAATTTGCTTGAAAAACAACCGGAGCCCAATACGTAACAAAAAAATGTATAGAGCCCAATACGTAACAAAAACCACTACAGAGGGAGGGAGTATGACAAAAGTATTTTTAATTAAATTTTAGTGTTGTTACGTATTGGGCGGGATGATTTATTTTTTGCCACTTTTTGTTCTAGGTAGAAGTGGTTGAGCCCAATACGTATTAAATTGTTACGTACTGGGCTTTTGTTACGTATTGGGCTCTTACAGACGATCACCTTTCTTTCGAATGTGATACAGTCAGTAAATAATATATGTGACCCCTCGGCACAAATGAGCCCTGAAGTCGCCAATCATCATTTTTGAGATATTCAACCAAAATATTCTGCTTGAAATTAGCTTTAAAATGATGTATATCATGTCTATAGTATTTGACATTTTAGTGGTGAAAAATCAATAAAACAGTCAATAAATCCTTTGTTTCCTATTGTTTATTGTTACGTTCGATGGAACATATCTCAATAGTGGCACTGGCGACATCCGGGCTCAGTTGTGCCGAGGGGTCACATATATAAAGACGAGAGAAATATAAACTGACATGATCGTCCTGAGTGAGGGAGAAAAAAAAAAAAAAACAATACAATATATTAAGGGCTGGGGTATGAACGTTTGGACAGTATTTATTTTGGGACATTAGAGCACATCAGACATATCGAATTGCATTCTGAATACGAAGAATGTCATTCTGATATCAAATCATTTTGCTTTTTTTGAAATTCGCAATTTAATACACATTTTATGGCAAATCATTAAAAATTGATATTTTTGCTATTTAACAGTACTTGAAGTAAACTTTATAAATCTGATGATTTATACTTAAAGTGTATGTAGGTGGGATGAAAAGCCGACGATCAATTGAAGATATGGATTTTTTTCCCAAAACACCAAAAAAAAAAAAAAGGTCTTTTTGGGAAAAAAATCCATATCTTCAATATGAAAGGTCAACATGTTCAATTGACCGTCGGCTTTTTTTTTTCCCTGATACATACACTTTAAGAATATATCATTAGATTTATATAATTTACTTCGAGGACTGGTATATCAAAAATTTGAAAAATATCAATTTTTTATAATTTGTCATAAAATTTGTATTATATTGTGATTTAAAAAAAATGAAAATTATTTGATATCAGAAAGACATGCTTCGTATTCAGAATGCAATTCGATAGGTCTGAGGTGCTCTCATGTCCCACACAAAAAATACTGTCGAAACGCAATAAACGCTCATTTTGGATCCCTTAAAAAGAATCAAATTTGGTGTTTAGGCCACCAACTAGATGACTTGTGAGGTTACAAGCTTGCATATGGCACGGTGCTCGACTTCAAGGCACACCTTTGAGGAACCATGGCAAAGAACGACACCAGTGACACTAAAATCACCGATTTACAATCAGATGGCGAATTGAAATATTAAGTAACTGGGCAACTAGCGGAGTTGATTCTGATGAACCGAATGTGCTCTGTGATACGATCGGACAGGCGGCGCTGGGTTTCACCTGTATAAATGACATCGGAACTCTTACAAATAATAGCTAAAAGTGTAGGTCTATAAATGAATAATGAGCTCTATAGCAGGCCTACTGTAATTGGTAAAGTTAACATAATTTGCACGATGGTTACGAAAATATATTAGACTATCTTTATATGGATAACAATATCGGATTGTTTTGGTGATATTAATAGGTCTTAATGTGAATTACAACAAATCCTGAAAAGAGGACCACCTGCTTTTATTATACTAGTCATTACGGTACAGTGTGTATCAAAATGATTGGTACCCATACTCTGCAATGGCGGCGCCTGGATATTTTTTTGGGGGGAGGGGGCATTGGGTTGACTAAGTGAATTTCGAGGGGAGGGGAGCAAAATCAACCAATTTTGCTCAAAATTGACACAAAAAGCGGGAATTTTCGTAATTGTGGGTTTTAACGGAGGGGCAACTGGAGGGCAAGAGTACTGACTGGGGGCATTTTCCCCCAAGCCCTACTGGGGCCGCCACTGACTCTCTGCCACGTGAAATGACAAGATAACATCTATATAATTATAAAATTCTTAGTCATTTCAAGAGGATCCGTTTGGAAGATACATTTGAAAGACGCGGGCTTTTTAATGAACACCAAACCCAAACCGATGGGTACCAATTATTTTAACACAACCTATATGGTCGAATCCAACGAAAAGTGTACACGGCATGTTCAGGACCATAACTTAAAAGTATTATCAATTGGCTTTCGTTTTTGTATTGTGTTTATTCGCCTTGATCATACGCTCCGCGCCATATATAATAAGACCCCCTTCTGTGATAAACTTAGACATGCTATTTTTACCCATTTTTTCAAAATGGTTCTTAAAGTATTTTTAAAAACATCTAAAACAGTTATGAAAAGCAGTCATTGGATTGAATCTAAATTAATTTCCTAAAAGGTGTGTATTCAAAGATTGCCTGTTCAATTTTTTCACATATTTGTACATAATTATGAATTGTTGGTGATAATTTTTTGAGTGGTATTTTTTTTTAACATTTCCTACGAATACAATTGTTCATAGCACTAGATATATCTTTAAAAAATATAAATCACTAATAAATGCGCGATTGATACAAGCTTTGATATGTCCAATACTGAAATGCATTGCATTCGGACATCTTTATTATTGTGTTAGCTGCCAGAAATTCTAAATGGCACAAAAGTAGGTTTGGTAAAAATATGCATTACCTCCGAATACATGTTAAAAGCTCTGTCATTTCCACAAACTGAGAGAAAAGTCAATTATATTTAAGCAATAGGTGTATTGTAATGCACTCTTTTATACAACCAATTTTCAATAGCCTGCATTTAACCACTTTTGAGATATTAACAAAATAAGTAAGTATTCGTAGGTAGCTCTCTGAATGTTGCCTACAAATTTGACATCATGACCCTATTGTGAAACACCGCCATTCATGTCAATGCCCACATCGGTACATAAAGAAGGCCTGTACGTTCGCTATCAAATCATATGTCAATGAAAGTTGCGAATTCGCATACATGCTCACCATGCAAAACTGAATACGGTTTAATTGTTAAAAAATATGTACTGAAATAGACGACGGTCTGCTCATTTGAAAGAAAAATCAGATTCAAAGAAGATTAGAAGGGGATAAATACTTGGATTTGTCAGCTGCCATGTGTGCTCCATTTTAAACGTTTACCGACCTTCTCGTTTCTGAGTAATTTGTGCCCAAATCGATTTATTCAAATGTAACTTTTGACGTATTTGCTAAGGTTACCTTTTATAATTTACGAATACCATGGACAAAAACGACTTTTCTCATTGTCTCATGATCTAGACAACACAGTGGTGGACCTTAGGATAAAGCTAATTATAGTTGCCCTCAAACGAAAGGCCGCAAGACGTAACCATGGTAACTGACTCCAAGATGTACTTCACAAGTCTGAAATAATGGTTTTAAGCGATTTGTGTGCCATTAAGCACATTAAAGTCACTTTAGTGCATTTGTTTCTTACTTCAATCATCTTTCAATCACTGTGAACCGACATTATAAATACATGATAGGGTCTCAAGTATCAATAAACGCACATAAAGAAAATACATTCAAAGTGCTTTATAAAATGAAGATTTGATTGCGATACCCACCAAAATTCATACCTTCAAATACTGAAATGTTATTTACTTACTCATGACATGTGTAATGGAGTGTCCCTACCAATGGCAATTAATTGAATACATGAATACAAAACCCACCCAAGTCCATGGGAAGTGATTTTGAGAGAAAAACATGTGTATCACTTTAATTCCTTCAGTTAGATTTACCTGGTCAATATGGTAAGTTTTATGTGCAAATGAGTGGATTAACCTGTATTAGGTATGACGATTAGCATTTCAGGGACTTCGTGGGGTTCATTTTAAATTTTGGACTTGGGTGGTTTTTTTAATCATATACAAAGACAACAATGGTAGAATGAGATTACCACTAGTAAGATAATACAAAATAAAGCACACAGGTATGTATAATGTTGATAAGCATTCTGCCATGTAATATAAACCACACATTTTCATTTATTAAACCTTTTTTTTTTCAAAACTCACTTTTTAGCAATGAATGTGTTACAAGTGGACTTTTATACATACTGGATTTCAATCAATGTGTTACAAGACTCAAATCATGGAATTGGGTGGTTCTTTCATACATGCTCAATAGACACAGAGGATGAATTTGAGTTGTTCTTTCATGCATATGACAGGCCTATGTATAGCAACAATTTCCCATGCTTAACTCAATTTAGCCAACGTATGGACTTGGGTGGGTTTTGTATTCATATATTCAATTGTCAAAAACTTTAAGCGGTACTCCGGACAATATTATTACCCAAATTTGCTGTTTAACTACTTGTATATCAAAATGAAGTGTTCAAAATCTTGCTAAAAGCATCAAAAATTGTTTGATCTAAGGTAATAGCATTTATTCATTTGGACGTACCATCTGAAATAGATCTAAAAACTACCATTTTATTCTTTCATTATCATAATAGCAAAATTTGAACCTCTAAACTCAATATAGATATTGTTAAATCGCCCATGTTACCTACGAATACCCGGGTTTCTTCACCTATCATTTTATAAAGCGTTAGGTGTACGCGTATAATTCCTAATATTCCTGAAAACAGATATCCCACTCGTTTTTATACAATATATGTAAATTGATTCATACTCATTTGATAAATAAAATACAGAAACTGACCTAAACTTCATTTTCAAAAATAAACTAGTATAAATTGACTAAGATCATATTGATCGCGCTATAAAAATAAAAACAAATATTTTCTGGTTGAGCTAGCATTTTCCTGACACCCTGTGGTCTACATTACACGAAAAAAAGCGTTAATGGGAATATTCCATTTGTTTTAGGTTGATTAGTATTGCGATAGTGAAAGCATCCTAGTGGTATTCGTAGGTAACATTGGGTTTTGATGTCACATTTACTATCACACGTCCTGGATTTATTTTTCAAGATTAGTGATGTAGGCCAATAGTGTTAGCTATAACCCTTACATTTCTCATAACAAGCTGATTTTTTCAGGATAGGTCCGGGAACTTGATTGTGTAGAATCAAATTCCAAAAGTCTCCGAAAATCCCCATTGTGCTTCCTCCAAAATCCAAGATGGCGTCCAAAATGGCCGCCATTTTCAGTTTTTATCATAGCTTTGCCCCCAGACATGTTAAAATCACAAACAAAGCATCTAAATATATGTTTTGAGGTGCAAGGAATGTTTTTAAAAACATTTACGAAAAGTGGCAAATGATCCTAAGTAGCCAAATTCCAATATGGCGGTCAAAATGGCTGCCATTTTAGTAAGTAAAATTAGTTTTCAACCAGACATGTTAATTACATATACAAAATATTTCACATAGGTTTTGAGGTACAATGGATATATTCAAAATGTACTCGAAGGATTTCAATACCTAGAAATAAAGCCAAAATACAAGATGGCGTCCAAAATGACCGCCTAAGAAGTGTTTAAGATGTGTTAATTGGCATTGGAGCAAGTTCGAAACCCATGATTTGTAAGCAAACTAATAATACACATCATCCAAATTCACTACCATTATTACCATCATTATTTTACAAAAGTGATTCAGTGCTTTTACCATGTGTACAATACAATAGTTACCATTATTTTCTATTTGCCTCCAAAAGAGCTGAGCTCATGCCAAGATGGCTTAAGCCTATGTTCACATCGGTATCCCCGTGATGTAATGCAAGAAAATGATACACCTTAAACTTAATCAACTTGCACTGTATCTTCGGCATTAATGTTCTCCAATGCTGTTTCGGTCTCCTCCTCATTGTCCCCCAACTAGTACAGGTGCTGTGTTGCTGTAAGACTGACCACAGCATTTGCTGCACATCAATGTACAGAAGAGTCCAAGTTTCTTGCAGCTGCATGTCATGTTGTTGCAGCCATCTTGTCTGCATCCACATGATACCATGTTGAGCACTGTGTCTGGTGCAACAGCGAGTTATGTTTCTACTGGAACAAGAATTCCATCTTGTGATATCCATCCCCAGTCAGTTAGATTTAGGTTGTTCCCCATCCATTGTTGAACCGTGAGGAAAGTGCAGAATGAGTGTTGTTTTGCAGAAGCGCATAAGTTGGGGGTAAACTCGCGAGCTCAAATGGAGAGCTAAGGGAACTGCGACCAATTGCCCGTTTGTATGCAGTGTGGCGGTATTCATTCAACGAACCGTTGCAAACCCCATACATCTTCAGGATGAATCTCTCCCCTGCTCTCTGTTCCTCATCATGCGTGTTGCTGGCATTTGTAAAGGTATCTAATAAGTCATATTCATGTTTCTTGTTCACCATGTTGAAGGGTTTGTATTTTCCTCGACGATAAATGGCTGAGACTTTGTCACAGCCTGTAATAATGTGAAGAGAAATCAAGTGATGTCTTAATTGTTTCTCCAATCGCCTGCTGGATGTGGCGAATGCTGAATACCATTTCTGGATTACTGCAGCATTTCATGTAGACATCTATACTAGCGCTTGCCCGAGCCACCATCATAACAAGTAGGTCAGTATCTGTACCGACGACCACAAATGGCACCTCTTCTGCCTCTGCTAGTGCTGTGGAGACATGTCTATCGGCGTCAGCTTCTGCCTGCTTGACAAGTATCCCAGACATTAGCATCTTTTCACTAATGCAATTTTAGTTGTGGTAGTTGGCATATTCTCCTCAAACATGATGTCACTAGACGTGCACTTTTGAGCTCTCCGTCTCTGTTCTGCTTGCTTTTACTAGACATCGCGCTGCCATGTCCATAAAATACAACAATCGGGTGGGCTCCATAATGTTTTAGCATGTGTGATGTGTAATTCTGACATATGCCTGCATAGGTGAAGGGATGTGGCCAAATGGCATGTCAAAGTAGGTAACCACCATCTACTACAAAGAGACAATTCTCTGGCAGCTTGGAATGCTCAGTGAGCGATTCCAACAGAAGGCTCCGGGAACTCTTTGGCGGATTACGCGTAAGGTCACCTTCAAAGAGGGAAGGTGGCTGAGGAGCTAGTTCGTACGTAAAGAACGACGCCATCTCAGAGCTGTTGTTTAGTACACATGTGATTCTATTAAATAATAGAGTCGGATTCACTTCTACTTGTCCCCTAACCCGTATGAACATCTGTGAACTGCTCTAAAGCACCACAAACTTGGGCAAATCGAGGAAGTGCGTGGATCCACTTGGTTAATGTACGGTCTGTGATGCCGCGACCGTGTGTCATATAGCCAAATATAGCTAAATATTTATTCTTTGCTGCTCGATTGATGGACCGTTATTATGCTTTGGTTTGGTTTTTTAAATTTTTTATATTGATTCGATCGTCTTCTGTAGCATGTGTTTGCTTCTGTTGGTGGTACGTATTTGCTCCCCATTCACGACGACATACCATGGGCTGCTCAGGTCCATGATAAGCACGAGGAACGGTCCGTCCATCGAGTTTGATATATTCTTTTCTATTTCAACCCTTGTTTTGTTTTGTAAAATTGCTCTTACCCGATTCGTTGAACATCTCCAAATTTTAAACCATGTTTCATTTCCCACTTCCAATCTCATTTTTTCTTCAATTCATTCGAGTTTATAAACCGGCCCGGTCCGACCTAGTCCATGCATTTGTCTCGCCATGTACAGTGGTGCGCCAAATTGGCCCACATCCATTTTTGTTTAAATGTTATAGTTTTCTGTGTTATTTCATGTTGTATGTTGGCAAATGGATTTACTTTATTGTTTGCTATGATGATGATGTATGTATATAATGATATATATTGTTTATGTAATGATACACTCCTGCTCCTCTATTGTATACACTGTATGTTTATTACAATGAATAATGTGTTGTCTCAGGTTAAATTTCATTATGTTAAATAACTGCAACTCCTGTCACAGAAACATCCTACCCCATCAGTCTAATATTTTCTGTTGCCTATGTAATTCATTTTACCACACTAGATGCGTTTACACAGAAATAAGGGATAATGATGATTGGTTATGTTTCAATTGTACAGGTGATTTATTTCCATTTAACCATTATGTTGACGATGATGGATTTAGGTTCTCATTATATTATCATGGTAATTCCATCGATTATAATCGTTTGATGGGTATGAGATTGAATCCATTTTTGTTCGAAGAAAATCTCCATTCAACTCATGATTCTAGACATCTAAATGATTATAATGTCACAACTTCATGTAGATATGTACTTGATAACAATGATATGACTGGATTATGTAATGATGACTTTTCTGTTCTACATCTTAACACTCGCAGCTTTAACAAACATTTTGATAGTATACATAATTTTATCGCTAGTTTCAATCATACATTCAGTGTAATAACTTTATCTGAAACTTGGTTTTATGAAGATAACTCTAATGTAATTGATATTGAAAATTATATTCTTTTAAGTGCCCCAAGAAAGGAGAGGAAAAGTGGTGGAGCGGCTATTTATGTCCACAGCTCACTTTCTTACCGTATCAGAGATGATTTAAAACTTTGTACAACTGACATTGATTTGCCACATTCAGAATTGGTTTTTGTCGAAATCCCGAGTCCCACCACCAAGAATACAAAAAATTGGTTCAATTTATCGTGCACACAGAACTGATGTTAATTTATTTATTACCGATCTTGATAATAGCCTCAACACTATTTCTGCTGAAAACAAAAATTGTTATATTTCCGGTGATTTCAATTTACATCTTTTACAACACAGTGAAAATGATATTATTAATAATTTTCTGGAAACATTTCATAATAATAGTATGTATCCATTAATTGATAGACCCACCAGAGTGACACCTACTACTGCAACTTTGATTGATAATATTTTTACGAATGTTCTTACCCATCAAATCAAATCTGGTGTGTGTGTGTAGTGGGTCTAACTGACCATTTTCCAATCTTCCAATGTACAAAATCAATGCCACTTCGTTTTATTCAACCACACATCGGCACTACTCGCACTTATAACCAAAGTTCAATTGAACATTTTTATAATCATTTGAAATTGATTGATTGGAAGTTTGTCACTGATATGACATCTGCTGATGGGTCGTACGAAGCATTTGTTAGTAAATTCCTTCGTATTTATAACACTCATTTTCCCGTTAAGGTTACACGAAGAAACGTATAAAAACGTATAAAAGACGTATAAAGTTGTTCTCTAAAACCGCGTTTTCTCAGCAATCAAATATCGCAGTGAGTCAAATGTTGGTGCATGGATGTATCTTAACATTATTTTGTGTGTTTATACAAATTTTTAGAATCCGTTTGAAAATCCTTCGTTTAAATCATTTTTACGCACCATGTTCACAAGATCAAAAACACGTTCCATGCAGTTTTTTTCAAATATTCGCTCCGTATAAAACCACGCCGAGTGACTGTTTTCTCCTTTTTTGTATTGTACTACAAATCGACCAAAGAAATAATGTTGCCATGGGGAAGAACAAAATACAGTACCGATTAAATTTTATTAGCCCGTTTTTGGGAACAATTTTCGAGAATCTTGTACCACAAAACACTGTTATGTTACATTATCGATATCTGGATTGTGGAACGGTAATTTTGATTTCTAACTGCCTACATTATTTCTCAAAAGTATGTCGATTCCTTTACCATTTGAATTTCATTCCAAATTTAAGCTACTTTTGCAAAAATCGAGGTTTTTCGCCATCGATACCTCCGACATTTACAGCGGTGATGAGATTGTTTACCGTAAGAGCCTGGTATGCACTATTCCATAATAGTCAGTTTGAGATCAATCGATTTCACAGGTCACTCAGTAGCTCAATCGGTTAGCGCGCGGCCGGACTCACGTTCGACTTTATAATACTATAGTTTTGAGCTGGAAAACTTTGGTACGTGTTCGAGTCCCTATGTGGTCCATTCCATCTATTTTATTTTATTTTTCTCTCACTTTTTTCTTTTTTCTTGTTCGTTTCTGTCTTTCTGACTGTAGCGATTGATTGTTTTTGCCCGGTTTTTTTTTTCATTATATAATTCAGGAATTTTTAGGCTATTGACTAATCTAATTGGCGCGGCCTATGACTATATTTTTGCAAATTAGATTAACAAAATATTGGTTGTTGGTTTTGTTACTGTTGTTGTAGTTATTGTTGTAGGCCTATATATTGCATAATCAGGGTATAAATAGGCATACTAGGCCTATTATAGCCTATAGAAGCATTGATTTATTTCACGACAGATATCATCCAGGATAATTTCAAAAATTGAAAATTTAGAAAATCCAAAGTAAAATTGCCGAAAACGGCTGCCCACAATCCCCCCACCCCCATCAGCCCATCGGCTCCTATCATGGTCGCCCCTTCCCCCCGCCCTTCCCTATCCCTGCAACATATAGGATGACTCACGAGCCGCGGTTTGTCCGTGGCCCAAGTTCAGATTGATACACTATTGTACGCGTGAGTTCAGTTTTCTGCATGGCTGTTTCCATTATTAACTTACGCCCCTCTGGAATCAAGCCTTGAAAATCAGTTGTATTTAACCTTAAGGCACGTGGTACTAGAAATTCACGTAACCGGCATATTCCACGTAAACCATGGATCACTTCTGTAATTCTCAAATCAATTCATAGGAAAGAAAAGCTGTATAGAAAATATGTTGGTCATCCTTCACCAAGCAATAAAAATGCTTATATTTCTTACCGCAACAAACTTACTACCCTTATACGAGCCGCAAAAAAGAATCATTATGCGAACAAACTCGAAAATTGCAAACATAACACTAAACTTATTTGGAATACCCTAAATGATATTCTCGGTCGCAATAATAAACACCCCTACCGTCATTTTTCTATGATGATAATGCTCACCAGGAGCAAATAATAGATCAAAACATAATAGCAAATAAATTCAATTCTTATTTTGCTAATGTTGGTCCTAGCCTAGCTCGCAAAATCCAGACTCGTGGTGCAAATTTTCATACTTTTCTGCACAATATTAATTCCCCAAATAATTCTCTGTTTTTTACTCCAACTGACCCAGAGGAAATAATAGATATCTGCCGTTCATTCAAATCGGGTAAAAGTAGTGGCTTTGATGAAATACAACCCGATATTGTTAAATACGTACGCTCAATCATAGCTTCTCCTCTTTCTCATATAATTAATTTGTCATTAACCACCGGCATTGTCCCAAATCAGTTAAAATGGCCAAAGTCATTCCTATTTTCAAGAACGATGACCGGCACAAATTTTGCAATTATAGGCCAATTTCCGTCCTCCCTGTTTTTTCGAAAATTCTTGAGCGAGTTGTGCACAATAGATTATATGGTTTTATTTCAAGTTTAAATATTTTGCATCAATCTCAATTTGGTTTTCGCCCAAAACATTCTTTTTTTATGGCTATTATGGATGCATACAACAAAATTGTCACTGACTTAAATAACAATCAGCACAGTGTTGGTATCTTCCTGGACCTCTCGAAGGCATTTGACACGCTAAACCATGACATTCTTCTATCCAAACTAACTCACTACGGTGTACGCGGCGTTGCCTTCGAGTGGTTCAGGAACTACCTCATGAATAGGCCACAATATGTTTCATTTAATAACGTTAAATCATCATTAATTCATTCAACTTGCGGCGTTCCTCAAGGCTCAATTTTAGGTCCTTTACTTTTCATCTTATATTTGAACGATATTGTTTACGCCTCAAAGTTTTTCAAATTTATAATTTTCGCAGATGACACTAATCTCTTGGCTTCCCATAAAGACTTTACCTATCTTATCAACACAATAAATCAAGAATTATGTAACATTTCCAACTGGCTTAAGGCAAATAAATTATCACTCAACATAAATAAAACAAAATACCTTATTTTTAAAAACAGATTTAGCAATCGAAGATATCACAACTCAGCCATATATGTTGACAATGTATCAATTTCAAAGGTTTCTTCTATTAAATTCCTTGGAATCACACTGGATGAATCCTTACTTGGAACCACCACACAACATATATAGCTAATATTGTTTCCAAATATTCTGGTATTTTATTTCGGCTCAAACATGTCCTACCTTTAAAACATTGTTTACATTATATATAAGTTTGGTTTTGCCACACATTAATTATTGTAATATTATTTGGGCTGATCAAAATAACTGTAACTTAAACAAAATTCACATTAAGCAAAAGCGAATAATTCGATTGTGTTCAAATTCTCACTTTCTTGCCCACACTCCGCCCCTTTTTACTTCATTCAATAGTCTCACAGTTTATGATATCCACAAACTGCAGAAAGCAATTTTCATGTATAAATTTTATAATGATCTTTTACCAGATATTTTTTCAAATTATGTTATCAAAGCTAGTACGATTCATGCATATAATACCAGGTCATCGGAAATGTATAGAGCTCATCATTTTAAAAATGATTTAGCCCGTAACACTGTTAGACGACAAGGGCCTATACTATGGAACAATATTAGTTTAAATACCAAAATTCACTTACTCTGACAAGCTTCAAAAATAAGTACAAATCTGAGTTATTATCTCGTTATAAATAATCTCGTTAGTTTGTGTAATGTTTCATCATGTAATTTTAAAATTATTATTACTATTATGTATAATAGGTAATCTTAAACCATAGCCAACATTGTCTGTCTCACGTGTCCTGTCCGGTCTTTGTCTGCACATAATTATGTCCTCATACGTCTTTGATTGTGTTTCGTCCTGAATGTTTAACTAAATATTGTAAAGGGTGGCCAAAAATTGTCGAGCTCTGCTCTGTTTGGTTTCCTACCATATGATTTTGCTTTACTCTGTAATAATTATTTAAAGGTGAAATAAACTAAAACTGAAACTGAAACTGTCATTCCCCCTGATGTCTTCAAAGTCCGCATCAAAAACTGCTCAATGGTTTGGTCAGAGAAGTTTCCACCCCAGAAAGAATCTAGAATCTAGACGTCGGATGGTGAAATATCCCTTGTCTGTGAACAGTTGGTACTCATCTGCGGGCATTCTTTCCCCAAAAACACCATCTGTTGTAAATACAACCTTGCAGATTTGGCATCGTTGAGATGCCCTGCAGCGTGGAAGTGAGGCATCATCTCTCTGATGCAGTAGAGGTGGAGCTTCCAATTCCCTGTTCTTTCAGCTCTAATGAAGTGCCGATTAAGAGCCACCTCTCTGATGTAGTGCACCCACAGCTTCCCAGTTCTGCTTTCACCAGCAGCACAATCAAGTACTTGCGTATGATCTCGGCTCAACTGTTTGACACAGTCCTCTTCAGCTACTTCAGTGGTACTCTGCTCCACAAAGTCTCAGCCATTTATCGTCGAGGAAAATACAAACCCTTCAACATGGTGAACAAGAAACAGGAATATGACTTATTAGATACCTTTACAAATGCCAGCAGCATATGACTGAAGATCTGGTGGTCTTCTGTGATGAAATTTGGCGTGTTTTGACAGTAAAAAACGGCAAAATCATGTTGAAATTCGAACAGTAAAGTCAGTATTCCTGACGCACGCTTAATCAATCATGTCATGCACACACGTGTGTTCTGTCAGTTGCTTTTTTTATGAATGAGCCGATTGCATCAGTGTTGCCATATATTCCATCACCCAAGCGCTGCGCATAATCAGACAACAATCTATGTTATGTATAATAATCTTAAAATTAATCAATTACACAAAATGAAATTTCGAAGTCGCAAAGTAAAACAGTCATTATTTTTTTTACAAAAATAAGTTTATTTTCCATTTAATATCAAGTAGTAAATATGCATAAATAAACCGAATAGGTGGTTATGCTACGATAAAGGCAACACTGTTACGGGTCAGTTCCGATATACCATACAGTGGTACGGCACCATACAAATGTGTGTGTACGTGTAAAAGCCAGCAACAGTGAACTTTCGTCATGTCATACGGGTCATATGAGCAGCCAATCAGCGGCGGCGCCGTCAGTATGAAGTAACGCAGTGGTACGCGGTGACAGTAATTGTGAGTACGCTTAGTTTGTCAAAGGGAATCTGAATAAGACTTTATCGGCCTCCTTGATAACAATACTACGATTATTTCTGATATCATGCAAAGCCTTGTTCTCATCACGAGAGATGTTCCGATATGTTTTAGGCTTTATCCCTTGGATAATGTCTGCCTTAACCTCAGTGATATAAGCATCAAGAAATGGATCTTGACCAGCATTGGGTGTGAAAAGACTTTCCCGCTTCAAGAGGGGATGATTAAGAAGACTTTCATCAGTCGTGGGAGTGGTGTTAGTGTTCTCCTCATCGTCTCTGTGAATGTGAAGGCCTCCTTGCTTGCTAATATTTTTTCCAGCTTTTAGCAGTCCCTGTATCACTACCTATTTTAGCATAATTCATGTCAATTTGCAACGGCATTTCACTGTGCTTTTTGGCTTTATCACGTTCATCCGCAGGCCGATATCTCTACATGCACTGAAATTCAATTTTATCATGCATGGACCACATGCTTTCTTACTTTCTCTGTTTTTATACCCGCATGCGAAGCATGGACGGGTATATTGTTATCCTTTGGTTTCTTCTCCTTCTTCTTCTCCTCCTTCTCCTTCTCCTTCTCCATCAAACACATCATTCTGTCAAGGCTAGCGCTAAAACTACAAAGGCCCTGGGGCCCATATGTGGTACACTTATGGGCCCTACCCTGTCAGAAGTGCCTTTTGCCCATCTTGGCCCCAGAGGTCAAAGGTCACGGGCCCCAGGGACCCAAATGTGAAAATACAAAGCACGCCGTTTCTCATCAAATGAAGCAGCCTCAGGGCCCTCAGTTGGTACACTGATAGCCCTAGGGGCACTCTATATTTACAAACATACAAGAGCCCCATATGTTATATATTATGGGCCCCAGGGGCCCAAATGTTACAATATGGTGCAACAGATTGACAAGCCTAGCTCTAAAAGTACAAGATCACTAGGGCTCATACATGGCATATGTATGGGCCCTAAGTTGTAGATGTGCCTTTTGCCCGTTTTGGCCCCAGATTAACAAGGCTAGGGGCCCCAGGGGCCAAAATGTTAAAACAAAGGGCCGGCCGTTTCTCAGCAAATAAAGTAGCTACAGGGTTCAGATTTGGTACACAGGTAGGTCTTTAGTATTTTATTGTCAAATATATGTATCCCCCCCATATGTCACATAATATGGGCCCCAAGGCCCCAAACGCTAAAACATAGGGCCGGCCGTTACTCAGTAAATAAAGCAGCTACAATGCCCAGCTTGAGTTTACTGATAGCACTTGAGAATTATACTTCAACATATGTACATGAGCCTCATAAGTAAAAAAATATGGGCCCCAGGGCCCCACATGTTAAAACAAAGGGCCGGCCGTTTCTCATCAGTTAAAGCAGCTTTAGGGCTCAGAGTTTGTACACAGATTGCACCTGAGAATTTCATTGTTATATATACATATGAGCCAGATTAACAAGGCTAGGGGCCCCAGGGGCCAAAATGTTAAAACAAAGGGCCGGCCGTTTCTCAGCAAATAAAGTAGCTACAGGGTTCAGATTTGGTACACAGGTAGGTCTTTAGTATTGTATTGTCAAATGTATGTATAACCCCATATGTCACATAATATGGGCCCCAAGGCCCCAAACGCTAAAACATAGGGCCGGCCGTTACTCAGTAAATAAAGCAGCTACAATGCCCAGCTTGAGTTTACTGATAGCACTTGAGAATTATACTTCAACATATGAACATGAGCCTCATAAGTAAAAAAATATGGGCCCCAGGGCCCCTCATGTTAAAACAAAGGGCCTGCCGTTTCTCATCAGTTAAAGCAGCTTTAGGGCTCAGAGTTTGTACACAGATTGCACCTGAGAATTTCATTGTTATATGTACATATGAGCCCCATATACCACATAATATGGGCCCAGGGCCCCAAATGCTAAAACATAGGGCCAGCCATTACTCAGTAAATAAAGCAGCTACAGGGTTCAGATTTGGTACACAGATAGGTCTTTAGTATTATATTGTCATATGTATATATAATCCCCATATGTCACATAATATGGGCCCCAGGGCCCCAAACGCTAAAACATAGGGCCGGCCGTTACTCAGTATATAAAGCAGCTACAATGCCCAGCTTGAGTCTACTGATAGCACTTGAGAATCATACTTTAACATATGTACATGAGCCCCATAAGTCATATATATTGGGCCCCAGGGCCCCAAATGTTAAAACAAAGGGCCGGCCGTTTCTCATCAAAGAAAGCAGCTTCCGGGCTCAGAATATGTACACAGATAGCACCTGAGAAGTATATTGTTACTAACACCCACACGCCCATCCACCCCCACACACGTAGGACTAAACAGACAGATCATATTATCATAATTGGAAATACCAGCGTGAAGCGTTAAGGCTGTTCCAGTTAAATTACATACCCATTGGCTGTTCCATTTAATTTACATACTCTCTCTGAAATGGCCCCCAAAAAGGCTGTTCCGTATAATTTACATACTCCCTCTGAAATGGCTGTTCCATTTAATTTACATACTCCCTCTGGAATAGTTTCCCCCTAAATCATATTGCATAGCCTCACTGTGAGTAAGAGAGACTGACAACAGCACCCTATGGAGAATAAGAGAGACGACTCCCTGTGAGGGGACTTTTTACAATTTCTTTATTTTAAGTGCTACGACAGTGCAACCTACATTCAATTAAAGCTTGTGACTTGGACTTTCACTTTTTACACATTTTCTGCCCAATTGGGCGACTTTTTACAATTTCTTTATTTTAAGTCCTCAGCAAATAAGGACTGTAAGTTTGGGTACATGCGGGTATAGCCGTATTTGTGTACAAATATATAGCCTTCTAGTTCTACCTCCCCTTCTTTACACTTTAATATTTGAGACCTTCATTGACTTGTGTTTTATCCAGCAATTTTTTTCTTGATACATGTATTGTGTAGGTCTATAAAAACATTATTTGTTCTTTATTTAATATGCATTACTTTTCTCATAATTTTGAAGTTTGATTGACATTATTAATTTTTTACAACCTCTATTGATTGCGACCCCTCTTGACATTTACTTCCTGTCAATTAGGACAATGCCCTATTGTCCTGTGGTGGTGCTTATTTACATATTGTTTCCCAGTCTAATGTTGTAGTGAATTTGCTCTCAATGAGAGAATACACGACTTATTTTGCTATGAGTTTGCTGTCTTTGTTTGCTACTTATTTCAATTTGAACTTGCCTTCATTTTTTGACTTGAATTTGTTTTTAAACTACAGCATGTAGTTCTTGTTGTTTGCTTTATATTTTGTTGTCTGTCCCTGAAGAAGAGCAGTTTATCTGCTCGAAACGTCGGTTGTTTTTTGTCTGTTTAGTGTTTGACTGCTATATACACAGTGATTTTCATCACTTCCAGTTTTCTGTTTTCCTGACACTTTTGTGGGCTCTGGAATTGGCCATAATTGGCCATCGAACTTTCCCTGTTTTGTGCCTACTCTGGATGTTTGGTTTAGCGTGTCTGTTTATATGCACAGTGATTTTCATCACTTGTTCTAGTGCAGTTTTGTATTACCATTGATCCTTGGTGTTTTTGCAGGTTCAGCACTTACTTCTATGGGCCTTGGAACTGGTAATTTTTGGCTATCGAACTTTGCCTACTTCTTCTGCCTACATTTGCTGTTTTTGTCCCCCTGCATACTGTGTAGTCTGCATTTTACTTGTTTCCCCACATCAAGTTGGTGTACCTTGTTTTTTTTTCTTTCCTATATACATTCAGTTCGTATAATATAGGCCCTATTGGGCCGGTATATTATGGATGGTGGATACCTTCAAACTACGCCTAAAATAATACGCCTAACCTTAGACGTCTAAGATGCAACCTTAGACGTCTAAGAATGTCGCGGTGGACTTAAATCAACGAATCAAAGGACCAGAAATCTCAAACAACCAATCATCTTAGGCGTATTCAATTATTGACCAATGAAATCTTTGACGCCTAAGATTTTATACGCCTAAGATTTTTCTTACACGTCCAAGTCATTAGTCATTAGTGACTAGTGATGGACGGT
Organism: Amphiura filiformis; assembly: GCF_039555335.1. Classification (NCBI taxonomy): domain Eukaryota; kingdom Metazoa; phylum Echinodermata; class Ophiuroidea; order Amphilepidida; family Amphiuridae; genus Amphiura; species Amphiura filiformis. The sequence goes on along the minus strand of NC_092631.1, from coordinate 41,537,575 downwards.
ACCACAAATTCGATCAAAACCTATGCTGTTTAGGTCGGTGTACTGTAGACAGTGCACGATTTGAGGTTGACATGTGATTTTTTTTTTGCCGCGGCAACGCATTAGTAACAGGTGCGAGATGAGTACTGGTAGCAAACAAATTTCAAATTGAAGTAAATTTATGGAAGGTGTGAAAGGTTAGGGTTAGCCAGACCCTGTAGGTGACCCGGTTGACCCGGTTGTTGGCCATACCCTGTAGCTGATGATGCAGGCTGTATTGGCATGGTTGGCGGTCGTGTTAATTGGTCAACCTGTTCTTCTACCTGATACAAAATGGGGCGGCGATTTGCCATAATTCTGCCCGATTATAATGGCTCTTCCCTGATTATAATGAGTATAAACTGAACTGAACTGATTAACCCGCCGTACTTTATGATCGATCACTGCGCATGGTACCTGTAATACGAGCTACTAGTAGTCTTCCAAGGTGCTTTTGCGAGCTATTACATTGGTGATACCGACAATCACTACAATATAACTCTTAGACGTGTACGAAATCTTAGGCGTGTAAAATCTTAGGCGTGTAAGATTTCATTGGTCAATAATTGAATACGCTCAAGATGATTGGCTATTTGGGATTTCGGGTCCTGTGATTCGTTGATTTAAGTCTACCGCGAAATTCTTAGACGCATAAGATTGTATATATTTTAGACGCCTACGATTACATCTTAGACGTCTAAGGTTAGGCGTATTATCTTAGGCGTATTTTGAAAGTATCCGCCATCTATAGTAAACATCTCAAAAAAAGTAACTAACCCCCCTTAAATAGTGACCATTACTAAAAAACGGGTGATTGTATATATTACAAATCTGTGAAATGAGTTGGAAGCAGAATTTATTTCTGTAGCAGTTGACTAAATATTGACGTCACAGCGTACATTTAAATCAGTGTAACCCAAGATTTGAAAGTTGCAATAAATTGTATCGATTTTGTATTCAGTGTAATGGAAAGAAATCTGTGTAATGATATCTGAGTGTTTTTGTATTGTAAAAATTTGTATGTAAGTGCAACTTTCAAATCCGGACCTCACTACATTAAATTGACCGGTGTTTTATTGTTTTCTGGGCTATCGTATCAATGAGGTGTTAAATGCGTAGATATAAATTCTCCTTCCAACGCATTTTACAGATTTGTAATACAAAAGCCCCCTTTTGAATAATGTAAGACTTTGTAAGATCGACAAAATTATGTGCGCATCCCAATACCCCTCCGCACCGGGCCATTCATCAGCAACAATGGAGATTAGCCATGGGCATAGGTGTATATCCCAGGGGATGGGGAATAAATCCCCAACTAATGGTAGGGGGGTCCATACAATCACCCCGATATGTTGACACCGACACCTGTATATCTGACTAAATTAACCTCACAATTGGCCATATAAACCTTAAAAAGTGCCAATTTTTGCGTGCTTCGCGCGCATTTATTCCACTTCTGTACCATTCTTAACCGGTTTAGCTGTTTCACGCGCTTCGTGCATATTTGTACCATAGACCGATTTTGTCACCAAAAGGAGCTGAATTCACTTCAAGAAAATAATATTTTCCATCCCCACCCTCATGTTAAAAAGAAATCTACGCCACTGGCCATAGGGCAGTGTGGCAAGCCAGTCCCCTCCTTTGCTCATTCTACAGAAATGTTGTGACAAAATTGATCGGGTCCATGAAATGACCATTAAATGACCTTCCAAAATGTTGTTCTAAATTTTGACTGTAACCACCAAGTTTCATGCCCATACAGCAGTTTTAGTAATTTGACCTCGGATGACCCCGAAATGGCTTTTCGAACATTTGGCTCTAAATGTTGAGTGTACCCACAAAGTTTCATGCCCAAACGATAATTTTTAGTAATTTGACCTCAACTGACCCCAGGATGACGTCGGATGACCCTGAAATGACTTACCAAAATTATGGCTCTAGATGTTGACTGTGCCCACCAAGTTTCATGCCCATACAACAGTTTTTAGTTATTGAAGACGCTAGTGAAAAAGGACTCAACCATTTTGGCGAAAATGAGTTATTGGTGGTTTTTAAGTCATTTAGGGACGATATATTTTTTGGCAATTTTTTTAGGCATTTGACCCCTTCCCTGTAGGGGTCACGTAGGGGTCAAAATTTCAATCCTTACTCGTTACGTTGTAAGGATTCCGAATATACACCAGACACAAAAAGAAACTCGTTAGTTATAGTCACCCTTGCTGTTCAACAACCTGATAATTTTGGATTATTCCGAAATATAGAGTTTGTTAATTGGGCTTTGCTTTCTCATTTGACACCCAGTTCGAGAAAATCGAACAAAAACTGACTGAGATATGCGCCTCCAAACCTTCAAACCCCAAAAGCAAAAGTTGCAATTTCAACGATTTTCAATGGGAGCATATCAGTGTATTGCACACAAGCACCATGGGCCAAACAATAAAGCACACAATGTAAAAGGCACAATTGAATCGTTAAAATTGCAACTTTTGATTTTGGGGTTTGAGGGTTTGGAGGCGCATATCTCGGACAGTTTTTGCTCAATGTTCACGAACAGGGTGTCAAATGAGAAAGCAAAATCCAAATAATAAAATGCATATTTCAGAAGAATCCAATATTATCAGGTTGTTGAACAGCAAGGATGACTATAACTGACGAGTTTTTTTGTGCCTGGTGTATATACTTTGCTATATGTTAGACGTATGGTTATGGAGATAATGACAAAAGGTCACTCAAAGGTCAAGTGGGGTCAAATTTTGAAACACGTCGGATTTTCATGAGTGATATATCAAATTGTTCGTCTTACCTTGCACATTACAAATATATATACTTTTATATTATTTGAACTTGTACTTTTAAAATAATTGCAATTATTTAAATTTTGACCATGATTATAGTGGAAAAAGGACTCAAATCCATAATGGCGATTATTGATTACAAGAAATCGATAATACATATGACCTTGTAAATTGGTACAAGTTATTATCTTATAAACATAACAACTCATACCAAATATGAAAATCAAACTATAACGTGTTCTGGAGTTATGGAATTTATAAATGTTTGAAGGCCTATATCTCAAAATAGTTATTATGGTGGTTGAGCTCTTTTTCCACTACAGTCTTCAATTTGACCTCAGAGGACCCTTGGGTGACCTCGGATTACCACGAAATGACTTTCCAAAAATCTGGCTCTAAATGTTGAAGGTACCCACCAAGTTTCATGCCCATACGACATTTGTTAGTAATTTGACGTCAGGTGAATCTTGGGTGACCCCGGATGACCCCAAAATGAACTTCCAAAAATGTGGCTCTAAATGTAGACTGTACCCATAAAGCTTAATGCCCATATAATTTTTAGTAACTTGACCTTAAATGTTGACTGTGCCCATAAGACCCAATAACCAGTACAAACTTGTTCTGTCTAGGGTCAAAATGCTCCCACCCACCAAGTTTGAGGAACGTACAACCCCTATTCTCAAAGAAAATAGGCGGTGAGAGACTGGCCATGGCAACATATGGGGAGTAAGAGAGAAGACATCAGGACGGGGTCCCCGGGATAGTAATCCACTAACCAATGCAAAATTCTGCCTGGGGTCAAGATGCTCCCACCCACCAAGTTTGAGGAACGTGCGACCTCTAGTCTCCGAGAAAAGAGGCGGACAGTCAGACACACAGGCAGACAGACATATTATAAATTATATTAATAAGATAGGCACCGAAAAAAACAACAACACTGTTTTAATTTATTCCGCTTTTGCACTATTTCACCAGTTTAGTTTCAATATGGCAAAAAACACTCGCGCGCTTCGCCAGCATTTGTGCCGTAAACTTATCCTGTCGCCATACTGCACTGGATTCATTATACGTGGATTCAGAGCAAAATTACCACAATCAATTTGAGTGTAATTGTATAGGGCCTACACATGAAAAAAAAAACTTCTAAAAGAAAATCCCCACGCATTCCCCACGAGATCGCTCAATGACGATTTATGTTCAATATATCAGGGTAAAAATGTGGTAAATATATCGGGGTGAATATCTCGCTTAAATAAAAAAAAATCCAAACAAGATACAAATTTAGAAACATATCGCAGTGTTGCAAGTTCTCGTGAATTCTCGCTCATTCTGACGAGATCGCAAAAACTAATAATAATAATAATGATATTATACACAGCCTATAGTATTGTCATATATTATTTGTCCATAACATGTGCATGCATGATAGCTAGCTTGCTCCTGACCGAATTCAGGATGAATTTCAAGAGAAGGATTACGTTGCTTTTGATTTTCATTCTCAGTGCTTATTCCATTGTGCAATTGTATGTCAACTATCATCTTTACATTGGAAATAAGCAATCAAAAGTGATAAAAGAGACTATACCCGCAATTAAAATCAAGGAAATATTTCCGACAAATCAGCCGATGAATTCTAGCAACTTTGCAACGAGCCAGGACGATGTGTCAGGTAAGGTATATTTTGTTTATTTCTATTTATTATCTCTTTATTTCACCTTTATAACAAAGCCACTTGTCTACCCTTTCAAGAAATGACACCCACATGGATGTTTACGTATTCGTCACCCTGCTACGATATTTGCATAAATCATTTTTTGTAATTTTGAGAAGCAGTACAAAATATGGTTCCAGCATGCATACGTTATGTATGTACCCAAATCGTTTCTGATTATTCCTTTTAATCTGTATCACTATGATTATTGTTCTTGTGCAAAGATTGGTGAATAAATACGGTCAGTATGTATTGAGAGTTGACATGTAACCCTATTTCTCTATGATCTCATAAACGCTGTGTAACAACACATGTAAAACTTATATCACACACTTGATTACGTAACAGTATTAGCATAAAATCAATAACAGTCACTGGCTGAAAATTAGTCGTTTTTGTTAAAGGGCAGGTCTATTGCAAAAACAAGTTTATCTCTATTCGAAGAGAATAATTATTACATTACAAGTTGACACTCGTTGCAATTTTTATGCGTATTTCTCCTGAAAAAGGAGAAATTGTGTGGGTAAAGTTTGTCATTAGCAACAATGAGTTGTACTCTTATTGACCATAACAATGCTGCATAACAATATGCAGACTATTGTTCTCATTTCGGGAACAGAGCCTCACACAGTAGTGTTACTATGCGTCTGCTTTATAATATTTCATCCAACTGAAACTATAAGAACTATTGCAATGCAATATCCCACAGGGAAATCAGATACATGAGTTTGTGGACTTAACGCGGTTTATATATGACACACTGAAATTTTAAGCTCAAAATATTTTTTTATTTTTTTATTTTTTTATGATATTGATATACATATGAATTGTAATATCACAATTTACTAATATATTTTTTAAAAAGCGACTGATTTTATCCATATTTTTACAAACTATTAAATTTGTAAGTCTTAATTCAGATTTTGTTCTGTGAACAACAACAGTATACGTTATGTGCATTGAGAATGTTCATAGTACCTTCTGGCAATACAGTCACAGTAATTTCATGACGTCAATTTTTTTTCTAGACCAAATCTCTCTCGTTCGAAGGAACTCATCGCTTAAGTTGTTTTTGCGGAATATCAATTTTAAACTTCTTATTTTCTCAAAAAAAGAGTCATTTTCATTGTCCTCATAATATTACCTTGCCAATGGTATGATGTTGTCCGAGCAATAAACCTGACCTTTAAGGGAAATAGTAGCACACCGTACCCTTTTCCAGCAGTGCTATAATTTTCCATATTAAAATTGTACAATGCAATATGAACTGTGCATTGTCTTTTTGGAAGAGAACTTTCTATAGGAGAACACTTTCAATTAAATAGTAGTAAGTGATAACAGATATGTGACATACTTGACCGATAACAGATTTTTGAGACAGATTGATATTGTAAACATCTAGGTGGGTGTAAAACCAATACCCAATATTTTGGATTTGCAAAAACAACTACTCTGACCTTCACCTCACATACAAAACTAAACCAGACCACCTTTCAATTACCGTAGTAGTAGTGACAACAGACATGTACCATATTCGACTTATGTTTGAAACATCACAATATGAAGGCCTATGCTATGATTAAAGCTGAGGAAAGAAAAAAAAGAAAGAAAGAAAGAAAGAAAGAAAGAAAGAAAGAAAGAAAGAAAGAAAGAAAGAAAGAAAGAAAGAAAGAAAGAAAGAAAGAAAGAAAGAAAGAAAGATAGAAAGAAAGAAAGAAAGAAAGAAAGAAAGAAAGAAAGAAAGAAAGAAAGAAAGAAAGAAAGAAAAGAAAAATGAAAGGAAGGAAAAAAGAGGTAGCAAAAGAAAAAAATGAAAACAGAAAGGAAGGATGAAAGGAAAGAAAGAAAGAAATGCATAAGAAGAAGGAATGAAAGAATAACAGTAAGAAAGAAAGATATGAAAGAAAATAATGAAGAAAGGAAAAAGGAAGAAGGCAAGAAAGCAGGCAAAAATGGGAAATGAATGTATAGGAAGAAATCAAGGCTATCACACATTAACAAACTGTCAAAACCAGTCTATAAATCCAGACACATACAATGACCATCTACCTTGCTCCTTCAGACCCATGAAATGATTTCCCCAATTATCTGCCTTGTCCCTACATATAGATCAACTCTTGTCAAAGGTAAATGCATAAGAAGAAGGAATGAAAGAATAACAGTAAGAAAGAAAGATATGAAAGAAAATAATAACACCTGATTATATATTTTTGAAAATGATTTTTTGCTTTTTTTATAAATTTACCAACCAACATAGAACTTTTAAAGGGATTTCACATAATTTGGCAGTATAAAAAACTAAATTGTTGTAGAATGTAAGAGAAACTAGCATATTGGCCAATCAATTTAAGATGTTGGTGAAATTCTTACATTTTGTGTCTGCCAAATTAAAAACATTGGCAACCTTAGATCCCAGAGAGAAAAGGTAGCCAATTGGCAACCTTAGATCCCAGAGAGAAAAGGTAGCCAATTGGCAACCTTAGATCCCAGAGAGAAAAGGTGGCCAATTGGCTACCCTAGATCCCAGAGAGAAAAGGTGGCCAATTGGCTACCTTAGATCCCAGAGAGAAAAGGTAGCCAATTGGCAACCTTAGATCCCAGAGAGAAAAGGTAGCCAATTGGCAACCTTAGATCCCAGAGAGAAAAGGTAGCCAATTGGCAACCTTAGATCCCAGAGAGAAAAGGAAGCCAATTGGCAACCTTAGATCCCAGAGAGAAAAGGTGGCCAATTGGCAACCTTAGATCCCAGAGAGAAAAGGTGGCCAATTGGCTACCCTAGATCCCAGAGAGAAAAGGTGGCCAATTGGCTACCTTAGATCCCAGAGAGAAAAGGTGGCCAATTGGCTACCTTAGATCCCAGAGAGAAAAGGTAGCCAATTGTCTTGTCTACCTTAGATCCCAGAGAGAAAAGGTGGCCAATTGGCTACCTTAGATCCCAGAGTGAAGAGGTAGCCAATTGGCAACCTTAGATCCCAGAGAGAAATAGATCCCAGAGAGAAAAGGTGGCCAATTGGCTACCTTAGATCCCAGAGAGAATGCCAATTGCCTACCTCTGATCCCAGAGAGAAAAGGTAGCCAATTGGCAACCTTAGATCTCAGAGAGAAAAGGTGGCCAATTGGCTACCTTTGATCCCATAGAGAAAAGGTAGCCAATTGCCTACCTCTGATCCCAGAGAGAAAAGGTAGCCAATTGGCAACCTTAGATCCCAGAGAGAAAAGGTAGCCAATTGCCTACCTCTGATCCCAGAGAGAAAAGGTAGCCAATTGGCTACCTTAGATCCCAGAAGGTAGCCAATTGGCTACCTTAGATCCCAGAGAGAAAAGGTGGCCAATTGGCTACCTTTGATCCCAGAGAGAAAAGGTAGCCAATTGCCTACCTCTGATCCCAGAGAGAAAAGGTAGCCAATTGGCAACCTTAGATCCCAGAGAGAAAAGGTAGCCAATTGGCTACCTTTAGGTTCCAGAGAGAAAAGATACCCAATTGGCTACCTTAGATCCCAGAGAGCTACCTTAGATCACAGAGAGAAAGGGTAGCCAATTGGTTACTTTATATCCTAAACAGAAAAGGTAGCCAATTGGCTGTTTTTTCTCTTTATGATCTATGCTAGTATATCATGTCAAAAGCTAGCCAATTGGCTGCATTTTCTCTTTATGATCTATGCTGGTACATTATTACCATTGTTAACAAAAGGCTACTCATAGTCATAAGTAAAATACATGCTGGATGGTCCAACAAAAAAGCACGGACAAGAATACATACACTTATTTCTACCTGGAAAGACATACATTTTTTTATTATTTGATTGCACTTTACATAATTTACATATCATTACTCATCAAGCATCATTTATAATAACTACAAAATTCATTTAAAAAAGTTTTAAAAGTACACAATGCTAGCCATTTGGCTGTCTTCTAAGCTTCCAGACTCGTGATTATCCATTTGTAAGCTTTTACAATTTAACATAATAAAGGTGGTCAATAACACCAGGGGTGGCCATCCTGTGGTAAAAAAAAATAAGCATATGGAGCTCTTTCATTTCATTTCATTTCAATTTTACTTATACACGGAAAAGCCCAGATCAGCCCTTGAGCTGCTCTTCCCTGGGGCCGTGTTGCTTCATAAATTTACATGTTACATTACATCATTAATCAAGGATATTAAAAGTAAATGGAAATACAAAACAAGTATAAAAACTATATATGACAAAGTGATAAAATATAAATTAAACATACAAAGAAAGTACAATTGACAAAGTAATAACCAAAAGCAAACATTTAGGCAAAGTTCAATTCATAATTACAGTAAAGCAATCTCCTGAACGCAGCAGATCTATCGCACAACTGTGCTTCAGCTGAGAGATCGTTCCATAGATGAGCACCCCTGTATGAAAGACTACGTTTCTTAAGGGTACTACACCCCTTGATAAATTTGTGTCTATTTTTGCATTTTTCTCAAAAACTAATAACACAGTGGTAACAGAAGTTATGTATATTATAGGGGAAAGCAATCCAATTACTACACTGGAATTTCAGTGACCCAAGACAAGCGGTTCGTTATTTATGATAAGAAATAAGGTACCGCTATGATGTACCTCATTTCTTATCATATATACTGAACCGCCTGTCTTCAGTCACTGAAATTTCAGTGTAGAAATTGGATTCCTTGCCCCAATAATATACATAACTTTTGTTACCAATGTTATTATTTTTGAGAAAATGCAAAAATAGTCTAAATTTACCACAGGTGTAGTACTTATAAAGTTATTTGAAGGAAAAGGAACATCAACATTATTTGGATTACGCCTGAGATTATAATTATATTCCTTTTCTCAAATAACATGCAAATATTATCAGGAAGTATGTAATTTGCAACCCTGAACATGAACTCTGCCAAATGGATGTTTCTTATTTCAGCAAGTATCAACCAGCTGAGTTGATTAAGAACTTCAGACCCTGATGTGTCCCAAGGAACATTGCAAATATATCTAGCAGCTCGTTGCAACTTAATCTCTGAATCTGTTTTGGTACAATTACCCCAAATTATATCACAATAATTGAAATGTGGTGCAACAATAGAGTTGTATATAAGCTTGAGAGCACTCATGGGAACTAATGACTTAGCCCTCCTGATCACAGAAATACTCATGGCAGACTTCTTCAACAAATAATCAATATGATCATGCCAATTTAAATTACTATCAATTATTATACCCAAATGGGTGCAAGAGAAAACTCTTTCAATAATATCACCATTAATATGAACATTCAAAACATCATCATTAATTTTAGCCAATCTTTGTGGTGTTCCAAGCATAATAAATTTAGTCTTATTTACATTCAAACTTAGCTTATTATTGTCAAGCCAGTTTCATTGAAGAAAGGTCATTATTAAGGTTATGTACAGTATCAGCTGGGTTTTTGCCAGCACGGTAAATAATGGTATCATCAGCATACATGCTGATCTTAGTAAATTTAAGACAGTTTGGCAAATCATTAATGAAAACAATAAAAAGGAGAGGTCCAAGTATTGAACCTTGATGCACTCCATAACTAATAAGATACAAATCAGAAAGAGAACCATTAACAGATGTAGCTTGGGTTCTGTTTGAAAGATAACTAATGAACCAATCAATACTCTATTTTTTGATCAAAATGGCATGGTTTACAGTAAGTATCAAATGCCTTTTTTAAATCAATCATTGATACACCAATAACATTACCATCATTTATATTGTCAAACCAATCTTCAGTTATTAAGGCAAGCGAAGTTGAAGTAGAATGTGAAGGGCGACAACCAGATTGGTAAGGAGAAATCAAATTGTTAGAGTCTAAATAACTATGAAGTTGATCAAAAATAGCCCTTTCAATAATTTTTGATACAACTGGCAAAATAGAGATAGGCTTGTAATTGTTTGGATCAGAATGCTGGCCACTCTTGTAAATAGGTGTGACTTTTGCTTTTTTCAAATTTGTTGGAAATTTGCACGTCATGATAGAATAATTTATTATGTGAGTCAAAATAGGTGCAACTACAAATTGTGCAATTTCGAGATTTTCACTTTACATATCCACTCTAGTGATAATTGCGCTATTCTGCTATTTGGGCTCAAAAAGTAATTGCGCAATTTAGCGCTAAATTGCACTATTTTGAGATTTTCACTTTACTTTCCACTCAAATGATAATTGCGCTATTCTGCTATTATCAATCTTTTTGTCAAATGCATTTCTAATTTTTTTTCATAACATACACGCAGCAGCCCAAACATTTTGAGAACACGCTCCAAGTGAGACCACAATGGAACAGCCCCAGGACAAGTAAGAAAGTGTAAACTGCTAGGTCTGATGTTTACGCCTTTGTCGTGATGTAACTCATTCAAGGGATATGACTTTCAGAATATTTTGGAGCAAAATTGCATACTTAGTATAATAACATAAAGCAAAAACCTTTAACTTACATGTATGACAAATTAAAATGGTTCAAGTTGTTTACTCATTACCCAGGACTCATTACAAGTTTGTAATTTGTTTAATTTAAGATGAAATCACACCACACTGTTGAGAATTATTGCTCACTACCAAATCATGACCATTACCTTTGTAATCTTTTACAAATTACTGTACAGTTTCTGAATGTCTAAAATGGTTTGCCCAGGAAGACGTTCTTTTCTTGTCAACTTGAAACCAAAGAGAATGATTGAATGGATGGGTATGGTGTCAACCCTGGGTTTAATATTCTTACCTACACCATCAACCCATTTCTTCCATGCCTTGTTATATGAGGCTTTCATCCATTGGATTTTTACCTCATCCGAATCTATTTCCAGAACAGTTCCAATATAGGGCTTCTCCCACTGACACTCTTGGCTCTCCTCAAGTTTCACTACCACTAAGTCCTCTAACTGCAACTCCTCATAATTGCTTACATGCTGCACTTCTCTTGGATGAAATGCTCCTTGTGTGCCTATTTGGACCTGGGGAGAGAAAAGGGGGAAGAGAGATAGAGAGGGGGGATAATAAGGCATTTACATTTAAGATGTCTGGGTTTTATCAATAAATTATAGACCATATTCACACTGAGATCATTCAAACGAGACAGAGAATTGGTATACATTGTTAAAAGCTGGCAGATGCACACACTAACATTTTGAAGCCAGTTATTTTCTTTTAAAGATAAAAAGTCATGTATACATTGAACCACTGACCCGGTTTCATTTTAAGATGGCTGCAGTTTGAGTGGGAGTATAAACATACAACAAGAATCTATGACCTTAAAGTGTCTGAAAGTTCATTGATCTCTAACATGGGTTGCCAGTCTGCTGATGAAATTTAATGTATTGAGAGAAAGTTCATTCTGTGCTAAATTGTGTGTCGTGATTAAAGGTTTTAACAACTAACTTGTGTTTACTACCAACAAAGATGAACTTTCATCCTAATATACAACAAGTTTATATTCAGTTACATTTTGTTAGAAAGTTTTTTTTGTTTGTTTTTTTTTGTGGAAAGGGCTGGAAAGGTTAAAGCCTGCACATCTTGCTTCAAAGATTTTGTGACACTTCTGTGCTGCAAGTACTACACATTTTCTATACAACTTCTTCCAGCTTACGGCTATAATCTTGTGAAATTTGTTTTATAAATAATATCATTATGTTATATAAATAATATTGCGAAATTAAACATACATGTACAGTATCACATGATTGCTGTATTTTCTCTCTGATATTCTCCAGTTGTAGAGATGATTCCCAAACTGGTTCCATACGGGTGATTCTACCTGCCAGCTCAACAAGTGGCCAAGTCATTGCTTATGGGGGTACCTAAATAAATAAATTGACAAATAAATGGTACATAGATAATAAATAAATAAGTAAATTACAAAAAAAAAATAGTACCAAATGAAAAAAATAATAATAATAATAAATAAATATGTTAAAAGCCATGAATCCCAAAAAACTTTCACCTGAATTATTGTGAGTAACAAATAAATTTTGACACTTCAAATAAATATTTAGACAGGCATTCCCCCAACCCTACCATGCTCACTGCTCAGTCAACAGACATATCATTCTATCAACAATTGTGTACCCTACCATCCCCTCCCATACACTTCTTCCCTATGATCACAAGTGTTATCCAATCTATAATGAGTTTAAGTTGCTGCAAGGTATTTAATTTCTCATTGTTTATAAATATTTTTATCCATTCTCCAAATGTACCCTAAAAGGGGAAGACCTAGATCAACTAACAATTCAAAATACATCAATACTATTGACAATAATAACTTACTGTGTTCTTCTTATAATTCATTGACGAGGGGTCATGAGCATTGTAATTAACGAAGTGACAACAAAAAATTGTTATTATTTTTATCTTTTTAATTTGTGTGGCTAGTTTATTGGTTTGCATACCTCTGTTAGGCTCTCTATATTTTCCATGAAGTGTTGCCACCACTCTCGTCTATCACGGGGCATTCTCTCTCCATATGCTTGTGGAAGGTCTTTCTTCAGTACCTCTATGTCAAGTTTGCACAAACTAGGGATCACCCACTGGGGGATGTTGTTTATATCTGGAATACTCTGTTTAAAGAACCAAAGATACTATTACTAGGCATATCACCTCAAAAATAAGTGCAGCAGAAATATGTTATTAAATGTTTCTTCATGAATGATGTTTATGAAAGCAAAAAACAAATTAAAAAACAGAATTGAAATCGGACAATGCGTTGTGATATAGATTTTGATGGCTTATTTGGACACTTGCTTGAAAAAACAGCATTAATTTAAGTATCACAGATTAAATGCCTATGATATCTGACATCCTCTGCATGTGTGGAGGGAGTGTGACCAAACCATGCAAACTGGCTTCGTAAGATTTGCGATCATTCTGACATATTATCATAATCTGAAATATTATGATAATAATTATGTCGGACCAATAGAAATTCATCCTGTTTTACTGTACAAATAGGCCAAATTTGACACTTTGCTCATAGATATTGAAAAAAATAAAGGTATATTCTAAAAAAAGATCATTCATTAAGGCTTTGACTTCAATGTTGAGGTCATCCTTTGATAGGGATCAGATTTGTTTTGTAGTGTAAAATCTTATAAGCTGGTGCATAACAGCAACTGTAGTGAATTTTGGCTGGTGTTGTTAGTGACATCAGTGCATATTTCACTGGCTGCATCAGCATGTTAAGGACTTTGCATATTTTGGTCCAAAACATGGTATTTTGGAGCAAAAAACAAAGAACATATTCAGGGCATTTTGGGGGCCCTAGGCCCAGGGCCAATAGTAATTACGTCCCTGATGTCCCAGCCAAACACAAAGACCACACCGTAAGCCATTGCTATGTTACAGTCACTGAATATCTGAATGGGTAATATCTTATCAAACATATCATATAGAAACAATATTGGTGGTATTCTGCATTCAAGTTTCATTAAAAGCCAAAAATACTCTACCTGCAATAATTTGAGTCCCTTTGAGTCTTCCTCAACTGTGAAACCATCAGCCCCTACTTTCTCTTCTGGTAGCCACTTGTCGTCAACCCACATTTTGTAGTGCATTCGTACAATGCCCTCTCTTCTTTTAAACCTAAACCACAGCGGCTTGCTATGATTGCGGAATCTTCCCGCCAAGTAGTTGCCAATCCATTCTTTGAAATTAAACTGCTGCCTGGCCTCAAGCACTTTAATACGTGGAGTAAAACATCCCTCAATCACCGGAATCATATCTATGTACAAACATACAAATGTAACTGATCATTAAAAACTGATGCCATCAGATAATCATTTAAAATGTTTGCCATTTCAATTGTTAGGATTAGACGAATTGTTTTTATGAGCATGACAGGAGATTTTCCCGCTGTCAATATTTTCCTCAAAACATATCCAGGTGTTCACAGTTTTTATCATGATGGTAAAGCTGAGGGGTAGCTGGTCTTTTTCACAATTCCTGGAAAGAGAGGCGGGAATGCATTCCAAGTACGGGCTATAGGGAGTGAATGACCATTCATAACTAACAAGATTAGATACAGTGTATTGGAATCTGAACTGCACGGGAATGAGATCTAACGGGAAAGCAAAGATGAGGGTCAGTCTGGAGCTAGTCAGGAAATATTTGGCAAAGTAGCACCGGAACATTATTACCATAGCGCATTCGATGGAACATAGTAGTGACACCGATTGCTCTGCTGTGGGCCAAATGAGCATTTCAAATAAACATTACCCCCTTCTTAGCTTTTACATGCAGTGCACCAACCAATTACTATTATTTCTATTAGGAAATTTATGATCACTCAAGTGATATTACTCACCCTCTATGGTATATATATCTGTGTGCTCTTTAAGAGCTTTGGATATCCTGGAAAACATCTGATCCACATCCTCGTGGGTGTGCCCAACAGGAAGGAAATGGATAATAACCTACAGATGAAGGAGAATTTTATTTATTATTTCAGCATTTTTAAGGAAGGAAATACATAAAAATTATTGGATCTTTGGATCAGAGACATATTTGTCATTTGTTCACGTCCATCAGTACATTATATTCCAGTGACCTCAAAGGCAGGTTGAATGGTAAGAGCAACATATTTACACTTATAGCCACATACTGCTCATATTCATCTTATAGGACATACATTGGTTCGCTTCAGGCTAAGTAGTGACATCAATGCGTTTTCCAGGTTGCGCCGCAAATGTGCCAACAAATGCCCTTGTACGTGTGTGTACACTCTGCGAGTTTAACTTTATGCATGATTCGATACTGCGAAAATTACTGACAAGGAAGCTAATTGTATTTATATTTCAATACATCATATGGCTCTTGAGTTCCACCTGAGACAAATATCATGGACAAAGGATGGAAATGGTACACCATATATGAAGCCTTGGGATCTCCCTTTATAAAAACCCACGCCTTCAATTTTCTTTGTCATATTTACTTGTCTCAATATCATATAGATATTTATTGAACATGTATGTACATACAAGTGATCAATTATTTCAAGTGGGAATAAATGAAAGCATTCACCCAAACCTTAGGATCACAGGACTCTTCGATCAAATCTATGTCTACTTCAGTAATTTCAATTGTTATATTTTAGTAACCATATGTACTCTTTTAGACTCGATCTAGTTTAATTTTACAAATGTCCAATTGTGGCTAAGACAGATTTTCATTGTGCCATCAATAAATGCAAGATAATCTTGTCTTGAATGATAATTAAATAATGTTTAGTCATAGCTCAGTGGTAAGGAACATCCCTTGATGGAAATAGAAGGTTATGGGTGTGAGTCCCTGTAGCAATCAGTCATTTTTTATATGCTCATTGACCTTGTTAATGTTTCTATTTAAATTATACACTAGATCACTTGATTTGTGAGGTTCTGCACTAATTTCTTATGTTCATCCTACTACAAAATGAAAAGATTACATCTGATGGAATGCTTAAATATGCTCTAACTTTTAAGCCAAACTTACCTCTTCAAAAACATTACTCTCTACCAACATGGAAGCTAAAGAAAGAACAAATTTATTCTTATTTTCCCGAAAGCAGTTGTCTAGTTGGAGAAAGAGCACTCTCCCCAGCTTCTCTTTGTACATTTCCAATGTTCTTAAAATAATGTTGACTGTGGTATTACTGTCATGTGGAATTTCTTTGATGTCGGTATATATGAGTGGTATTTTCCCCTCTGTTGCGTCTGTATAAAGAAGTACACCTGAAGGAGTATTGGAGAAATAAAGCAGACTAATTAGCAATGTAGGCTAAACACAATGTAAACATCAACTACAAAATCTTTTTCCATGAAAAGACAGCAACAATGATAGTAAGCATGAAAATGTATTGAGCCATTTTATGATGAAATAAATAATAACAATAATAATATAAGTGGTTCATAGCTCCATTTTATTGATATTGTTGTAAATCCGGTCCAGCAGTAGACAGGGGTGTGAGAGGCCACAAACCAAAAACGAGGAAAAACGCTGAAAAACAGCGTAAAATCAGGGTAAAATGCCAAATATGGGCTGATAATAAAAGAAAAAGGCGTAAATTTTGGCAATAAAAAACGAGGAAATCACCTGAAAAGAGGAACTCTCACATCCCTGAGTAGATTTGGAATTAAGGACAACAGTTTCTGCTTGACCTGCTGAAATACTTGTTGTTTGAGGATGGGATGGGAGTAGGTGGGATTCCTTTGATTATTTTTGTAATAGTATATTTCTTTTTGCAAAAATATTGTTATATTCTAGTAGAGATTTACGCGTACAGTACGATAATGACCAGTTGCTCCATGTGGCATTCCGTAGAGTGGATACTGTACAGCTGTAGATAGGCAAACAAGTGGCATAGAGGACTGATCAGGACTCACCTTTTAAATAACTACAAAGAGAAGTAAACCTACCTGTTAGATGTACATGTACTCGACTTAATGGTGCTAAGTCTTTGTCCTTAACCATCCTGGGGACATTAGTCTTGGATTGGTCCATCCCGTCAACGATCATGACAGTGTATGACTCATGCTCTCTTTGAGCTCTTTCTCGCATTTTGTGATATGCAGCTCTCTCTTTCCTGTATGACAAATGTTACAAACATGTATGTTCAATTATTATGTGAAATGTCACTATCCAGAGAATATCAGTAAAAACATTCATTCATATTTTTTTCATCCATATTTTATTTCCATAAAAAATAATATGTATATAAACACGGTACATATGGAGGAAAAGGCTGGAAGACCAAAAAGGTCTGAAAGTTAGCCTTTCCCTGAATAATAAAATAAATCAACATCACATAACATAACCAAAAGACAAAGGAAGGGGGGGTGCTCACCGTTTGCCACCGTTCTAATAGCCCATTTTTGAATTTTTACAATTTTATTTAAGTAAGTTTTACATGTATTTCCCCATAAAAGTACTCCATAATTCAAATAAGGCAATATTAACGTACAATAAAGTGTAAATAAAATACGATTTGGAACAGTACTTGTACCTGGATGAACTTACTCCTACACATTTTACATGTAACTTAGTATAGGTACAGGTTTGGAAATATTACAATCATGGTGATTCAATACATTTTCAGGATATCCTAACTCAAGTCAAAGATGACAATTTTGTTTTTCAACACATGGCATTGCTCAGTATTCACGTACTGTACCACTAAATGGTTGTGAGCCTGCTCGGCCCTGCTGGAGCTATCATCACATCATTCTAACTTCTGCCAGTTGAAAAGTCCAATATCAACATCCAAATTTGAGGAAAAACAATATTCAATAACATTCAAATATAATTGAAATTTAAAAAAGCATGTATAGGATGTCTTAGCATTAACTAAGATTCTCAACTACCAAAAACCGTTCTCAAACATGTTCTACATACACATAGAAAGAAAGTGAATTGAATCCACAAACTTTACTTGACATGAACAATTGAAGCAATGTATTATCTAGAGATGAAAGAATGACAACGATGGAACTACATTTGCATGTATTTGTCATTGAAAAAAAAAGGTATACACTTTTGTTTTAGCATTTGTTTGTTTCCCTTTTTATATTTTCAACACCCATGTGATTGATATTGCCCTGCCAGGATAATCCTGGCATTCATTTGCTGTTGATATCAACAACGGCGACAGCCATATGGCCCACATCACTGTTTCTTCTAAAATTTACTTCCAAATAATATTTCCTCCCAATTCTTGAAAAAATACTTTAAAAAGTGGCGGAAGACAGCTGAAGTAAATTGACGGGAAATGCGTTAGGCAACCCTCCAACCCCCAAAAAAATATTCCCTAATCTCACGTCTCTACTTTTGAAAAGTATATCTTATAAATACTTTCAATAATTGGATCATTAACAATCAATTGTTCAAATATTACTGTTTTGACAAAAAAATACATTGCACATCCTTATTGTAATTTCATTGACTGCTTGTGAATATGAATGTTCCATTGCATCATGAATGATTTTCAGTGCATAGCCCATAATTATCTTTCAGATTGAAACACATTGTCATCAAGCAAAAATACACTTTGATCTACTTTAATTCTTTTAGCAAACACCAGCGTAATCACAATATTTTCCACTTGTGAATTCTAGACCCATTATTTTCATACAAATGTACTTGTCTTGAGCCATGTGGCTCTATAGAATTCCATGTCAAAGGTAGGATATTATGACATGCATTAATGTTATTGCAACATTTTTGTGTGGTTTTGCATGGCCACTGTAATGTAATATGTTAATACTTTTGCCAACTTACCTGAAATTTATTGTTTCATTCATGTAGATTCGGTAATTGAAACAAGTTAAGCCCAATCAATATGTGCATTGGATGTAGACCCATCTATTTGCTATAATATAGCTCACCTTACTTGCTCATCATGTTGTTTTTTTAGTGCAGAAACTTCCTCATGCTCCCTGGCTGTGTTCGCTGACCTAAACTTCTCTGCTAGCTGTGAGCATGTAAATACTTAAAATTGCAAAAATGTCGACTTTCAGCAGTAATACTTTGTCAAATATACCTTGTTGTAGAGATCAATTGCTCGCCATCCTTCATTTGTGGTGAGCTGCTTTTCAAGTGACAAACCAATTTGATATTTCGTTACATGGATCCAGATATATCAGGAAACTTAAAACATAATGCATCTAGTCCATGAGAAACAGTTTTGCCATATGTAAATTGGTATGGTGCATACTAGAGAGATGACAAGATAGATTTTTTTGCTACTTAAGAGCAAAGTTATGACAATATCTATGCTTATTGCTCAAAACATTCAGCCCTAATATGCATGATACAGGCAGAATATTAAAATACATGCTTTCTTATATATTCTTAAATACATTCAAGTAATGCTGCTGATGACCGGCAGAGTCATACATGATGGAAGTCCACCGACAAAGGACAAAATAAAAAAGAAAACAGAAAACAAAATATTGAAGCGAGTGAAAATTCGCTTGGTTTCACTGAATACCAAAACGTTTAATTATATCAGCAAGCTAATGATCTAAATCATGCAGGTGCTGAAATGTACATGCATTTGCCAATCTTAAAATATCAGTATTGCCCAAGATGATCACATGACATACATGTTCATGGCAAGAGGGGATTCACATCCATTTTGTGATATCTGTAAAACTCCAATTACCCTTTAAATATTTATTTAAAAAAACAAAGAAAACAACAACATTATATCCCATT
The DNA here is from genome assembly GCF_039555335.1 of Amphiura filiformis. Taxonomy (NCBI): domain Eukaryota; kingdom Metazoa; phylum Echinodermata; class Ophiuroidea; order Amphilepidida; family Amphiuridae; genus Amphiura; species Amphiura filiformis. The sequence continues at coordinate 41,517,847 of NC_092631.1, read as the reverse complement.
ACCAAATAAATTTTCTTTCTCGTCATGCAATTCTTATTATGGTGTACTATTTATTGAAGTGAATGAATTGAATCTTTGCTTACTTGCCAACATGAGAAATTTTATACATCTTTAACTTACTTTTGATATAACATATTCTGGGAACTGTTGTCTCCATATAGTCCTGAAATGAGGTTCTGAGATAATATCCTTTGCTGGTATACCTCGATCAATATGCTCTGTTTTCATCTTGTTGTACACAAACCTCTTTGTCCATGTTGAAGGTAGATGTATCTGATCCTTGTGTGGCATAAAATCTCCTTTAATTTGACATTAAGAGAATCAATGTAGGTTAATAAATCAGGACATCATTGTTTTCCTTTTAAGAGTAACACTACTGTTAATGAATTGAATAAGTTTATGTTTATCATCACATTGGTGTACATAGATAATGTTGTCCTAAAAGTCATTTTTGATACAAACTTTGGCACAAAATGCTTTATCTGACTGTGCAATCTTCATATACTCATGGTCTGCCTTTCGAGGAGATCGAGCGAGAGCAATCACTCTCTAACTGCTCTTCTTAAATCTGATATAGGAGAGTGATTTTTAGCTCTCCTTAGTTGACCATTCTCTTTACATTTTATTGTAAATGCTCTAAACAGCTCTCCTTAAGGTTCCAGAAGAACTATCTAATGGTCTCTTGCAAATTTCAAAAGACAGTCCCTGTATACTAGGTAGCAATGGCACTTATTTTGTACTACCAAGTACCATATGCGAAGATTACTCTTAATTATACCAATGATGCATCTAGAATCAGCATGTAACATATATTACAGACTGCATTGCTTTATTAACTTTATCGAAGTAGGCTTTCAGATTAATGCAGGATAAGAATATTCCAGTTACATGTGTGTACCAAAATTACCTTAAGCAATGATACCATCAATGAATATGGTCATTTTCACGGTAAAGGGTGTAACTTTGGATTTTTAACATTTTAATCCGTAGTGTTCTAATAAAGCCACAGAATTCCATCATTTTTGGCCACATAAGTCATCTAGTTAGCAGCTACCTTGGGTAGCATAATCAGCTTTGGGAGTTACTGCGTTCAGTTTTAGCAGGCTTAAATGTACTTAATATTGCCATTTGGAAAAACTACAAAAACAGTAACATTTTTGTAAAACCCTGTGTTTTCTTCAGTTAGTTCATGGATAATTTTTCTTATCCTGAAAGTACAGTCATATGTTCAGTAAACACTGCCACATTAGATTTAATTGTGAACGGCCCTGTATTTTTGAGAACCGGACTTCGATATTTGTCGTTTCGGAGGCTTCATTTTCCGTTAACAATTGTTAACAAACTTTGTGGGTGTAGCTTTGGTTCATAATTCTTGGTTATTTCTTCACTTCTTCTTGATTTATAACAGTTGTTATCTTAACTTGAAATGGGTAACAAAAATTAGCCGATTTGCAAGCTTTTAAAAATTTTATAAAATCTTGACTTCAAATAGCCGTTTTTCCGTTAACTTTTTGAAGCCTCCGAAACAAACTGTTCAGCAAGCTTGTGCAAATATAAATAAAAGAGCTCATCCAATCTATTTATCAAAATGTAGCAAAGTAGATCCTCAAGTCACATGTTTTTAAATCGTGGAGATATATATCACCGTTTGAAAATGGGACCCAATACAAACTTTCCGTTAACAATTGAAGCCTCCGAAACAAATGAAGCCTCCGAAACAACAGTAAACTTAATTATCATCTATGCATATCTAAATTGGTGTGTTTCATACTGATATCTGCATTGTAATTATTACTTGATATGTGCAGAATGTCATAAATTTAAAAAAAAATTGACATTATGGTTAATGTTTGAAAAATATACTGATACCTTAAAAAGCCTGTTTCGGAGGCTTCACATGCAAAAAACACCATACTTAACAAATGGGTGAAAAAATTAATGTGTGATAAATCTACAATATCTGCCGCATAGAATCATTGATTCAATACACACAAGAAAATAACAGCTTAGATGATCCCAACACTGTTGTTTTCAAAAAAAACTACTTCTGCAATGTTTAACAATTGTTAACATGAAGCCTCCGAAACAAAAAAAAATGACTTGCTGTGATAATTTAATTTTTGTCACAACTGAAATTCAATACTTAGAAGCAAAGCATGAAAATTGGTAATTGTGATATTTTTTACCTATTTTTTTATGTCAACTTGTAGTAGCTAAATATTTTACTTTTATGATCACCTGTGTTGTTAACTGAAGCCTCCGAAACACAAATCGCTTGAATTGCCAATTCTAAAAAATAACTCCAATTTCTGTGAAACTTGGCTGGGAGGTTCCTTTCATCAAGTAGTATTTGTACATGAAGTTAGACATTCAAATTATTTTAGGAACCCAATTAAAACTTAAAAAATATGTTTAAGGTTTGGAAATTTCCATTGTAAATGACGCTTGATGTTAAAAATTTTCAAAACTGCAATTACAAACATAGCAAAACATGGTATAAAATTTAACTTATATCTGTTGACTTACTTTGGAATGGAATTTCACATGTATTCCAGCTTTCATGTCAACATTTTCTGAGGTTATGTAAAATACATTTTTTCTTAGATTTTAACCAAAATGTTATGCAAATGTCAAATTTTTTTTTAGAAATCAAAAGGTTTAAGCCTTGAAACATTATTTTACTTGAATTTAAGTTGCTTCTATGCATGATTTCAGTAAACAGAAACATATTTAAGTGGTTTGAAATTTTGACCCTAAAAATCAAAAGTTACACCCTTTACCGTGAAAATGACCATATGCAAAATTAGAGACCAGCCAGATTATTACTGTTGAATACTATTATTATTGATTCTATTACCCCCACAACCCATTATTCAAAATCGCGCACTGTGATTTGTTGAAACGCGTCACGTGACAGACCATTAATTAGCGATAAAGTGTCAAGGGCAAAAAACTTTATGTTCTTCTATCATCACAGCGCACAGCAGAGCGCACTGCACACCTGCTTATGTAGGGGAGAATGGAATGTCAGGGGTGTGTTATTGTATTGCATACCTGCTTATAGGGGAGAATGGAATGTTAGGTTGTGTTATTGGAATGTGCATACGCTTTGGCTACGCGTATGCGCTCCACCTTGAGGTAAACAACTTGAAATATTTGGGCAAAAAATTTGATATTTTCTCTTTAAATCACACTATTTTGTGGTAATAGAATAGAAATAAAGGGTGCAGCATTATCCTTTACACGCAAATAATGTGTCCTCGGCAGTAAAAACATTTAAATATTGGGTTCGGCTGCGCCTCACCCATTATTTACATTTTTACTGCCTCAGACACATTATTTTCGTGTAAAGGATTATGCATTACCCTTTATTTCTTAAATACAAATGATGCCGCTGGAATCAATGAAACTCTCGTCTCCAACATGCACTGATGAAAGACGACTTTGCTTTGTATAAAGTAGGTTTTCGGATCATGCAGGGTTGTAAGATTATATGCTGCTGAATACAAACGATGCCACTGGAATCGATGAAACTCTTGTCTCCAACATGCACTGAGAGACCACTTTGCTTTGTATAACAGGTAGGTTTTCGGATCATGCAGGGTTGTAAGATTATGCTGTTGAATACAAATGATCGATGAATCTCTTGTCTCCAACATGCACTGAGAGACCACTTTGCTTATAATTACAAGCAGGCTTTCAGGTCATGCAGGATTTTACACCAGTTTTTACAAGGTCTTGGAGAATTATATGCTGGTTTCATTTAAATGATCATGCAAGTGATGACATGTTTGTTGGACCATAGACAGCTTGTTGATTGCTGGCACTGTGAAAGCATGTTACACATATCGGAAAGCAGAAAACATGTCAGTCAGTAAAGTACACATAGTCCATTCAAATTAGATTCAAAACTCAAAAATATCAAAAGTCAATACATTGCAACAGTTTCTGTTTCCAGTACACTTTTATAAGGTATCTGTAATAATATATTTAAAGTTTACATGTGGACAGATCTAGGGGAAAATGTCAAAGTTTAATTCTGGATTAAATTTTGAAATATACATTTCAATATAGTTTGTCCATAACAGACATAGGCTATTTGCCTTGTGAAATAGAGATTATGTTAATTTTTTTATCAAGGTTTTATGACACAAAGTGATAAAAAACTCACTGAATTACAAGTGGTGACTACTTTTCCGATGTCATTCACTAAATTCTGTTGCATTAAGGGCATTTCGTGATCCACAGCCTCATCCCCCACTTTTCTCAAAAAAAGTTGAGATTTTTATATCACTGGAAACCTCTGGCTACATAATGTTTATGTACAAAAAATTTCTTGCAGATTAATTCGTTTAGCACAGATACCGTGAAATTTGAATTTCGTTCTGGTGCACCAGAACGAAATTACAACACATTGTCTATGGAGCAGTGTAATACACATAATCATGCATAACTCGCAAACGCAAAATTGGAATCAACTGAAATTTTGGGAATAAATGTGTTCAATTGAGCATATAAACTTAAAAAAATACAATCTGCTTGCTATTGATATGATCGAGGGGCCATGAAAAAGTCAACCGAATTTCATTCGAGTGCATATGTCAAAGGGGATAAAATAAAACAAACAAACAAAGGGGATCAAACGTTTAAATTTGCCCAATTGGGCTTATAAACTTGGCACAAATATCCTTTATGTGAGGAGAGCATGAAAAACGTCAACAGGTGGCCAAAGATCATATCAGGGTTATTGGGGGTCATTTACTATGCACAGTGTTCACTACCAATATCTTTGGATGCACCATTTGGGACCCCCATCCCTATTTTTGTACTTCTGTTACACTTTTGTACTTCTGTTAAGCAATCGACGCAGCAGGCGGTCACGAAAGTTGTAATTCTGAACCTAAATTATCTCTGTTTCTTGTGTGTGTTTTTTATAGTTCAAAGCGGAGTTCTGATTAGACCCTCCCTCGGGTCCGTGGAGAACGACTGGTAATGTAGATTACATAGCATTAAAAATCAACCCAATACACGGACCCTCCCAGTCTGTAGGCAATTTGACTTCCAGCTCCCACAAACTGCTGGAAGTTCACTTTTACGGATTTGGAGTCACGCAATCTTTCTATATACCACGTCCATGTTTTCACTACATTAACGTTTGTGTAAGCGACTAAACAACGATATTGTATCCGACCAATCAACGCAGCTTGGCAGCGCGGGGATATTTGAAAAGGCTTCCCTAGCTAAATAATGTGCAAACATTTGCAAACCGCACGCGATAATGTACGCAATATGGACAATAGGCCTAAGTCCGAGTCGAGTGGTTGCCTTTTATTATTGCGCGTACCATGGGTCTATCAGACGCGTGCCACTTGAGCTCAATACCTCTCAGTTGTTGACAAGTGTCCCATCCGATCTTGCGTCACATCCCGCGGCATAGCTTTGTGCTACCATATTTGAATTGAAACTGGGGCGGGGCTTTCGTAATTGACATCAGAATCACCGTGCTTCGTTGAACGAATATTTGGAAGTGAGATCTCTAACAGATTGGACCAGTCTCGGAATCAGCGCTCAATGGACTTTCGCGTTCACTTATAATACGAGTATATTTCTATATTGCTGCATGGTTGACTGTGGTGGGTGTAATTAGTGGCGTCGATTTGTGGATGAAGAGGAATGGGTTTTTGGCATTGAAGAAAATAAGGGGGGGGGGTTGGCATTTTTTTTTCATAAGGCATTACGTAATTATTTATTGTTACATTATCCAGAGATGGAACCGAACCGAGACTGGGGGCCAGTCTAAGTTCTGATATAACAGATAGTTCAAGTAATACAAAGAAGAGGTAATTACAATTAATTTGATTTAACATAAGTTTGATGTACCAGTTGGATCAAGTACAGATATTTTACCATGTTGTACCCGAGTTTATTTATATGTGTATGTGTAGGGGTGACAATTTTGTTTCTTGCCCCAGGCGCTACCAACCCTAGTTACGCCACAGGGTGTGTGTGTCCGTGTGTGGTGTGTGTTTGTCCATCCGGAGCTGTATCTGGAGATCCATACCGGGATGCTACTTTGTGGGGAAAGAGTGTTCAACTCTGCTCTGTGATCGTATGTTTTTCGGTGAAAAATATGCAAATTATGCAAATTAACATAGCTGATCTGCATTATTTATGCAAAAATCAACATAAATTGATAGCGGAGTTTGTGGACAGATTATCTCAAGATCAGTCTGACGTATGGGAGCGAGTCATATAGTGGCAAGACAATACACACCGCCTGATCACCTGATTAGTTTTGGTGAAAAGTACGCACATCTAGTAGTTAATTTGCATAATTTATGCAGGACACTTCTACATATTTAGTTGGAAATGTGTTCAAATCAACCTTGTGGATTCTGGTCAAAGGAAGGATATCTACTAGTTGCACACTTGCTTAGATTTTAGCACAAAATATGGTAATGAATTTGGCTATTTGCATAATTTATGTGCATATTTCTCTGAATCTTAAATATAATTCTCCCTTAATCAAACTGCATGTAGAAAGGTATAAATTTGTAATATATCATGATGGTGCCTACAATGCGTACATGTTAATAAAGACCAATCAGTCTAGTGTAAAAATCAGTTGATTTTTTGATTAACTTGAAATATTTATTTTTGCTTGAAATGGTGGAAATTGTATTCTAAATTACAATATGTAATATAAATGCATGCATTTTTTTTTTTTAATTCTTATAGACCGAGATCTACACCATCAGATTTCAAAGACGGGGCTATACCACCACTTCCGCCACCAGTAGCAGATAAGCCTGTAGATGTGAATCCACAGCAGGCAATAAAGCAAGAAATAGAAGCTGCCAACATAGGTTCGTATGATTGTAAAATATGCACAACAGTTATACATGTTGTTATGAGATACACTAAATTTCTCATCAGCAAGTACTTTTGGTGACAGGTTATATGTCGAAAAAAATATGACATTGAGTTTAGATGTCAAAGAAAACAAATAGGGCGCCTTTGAGTATTCGCCCGTCAATGTGTCAACGCTTTGAGTCCAGAATCATGCTCGAAATAATCGCAACACAAAGTCTATGACTGTAGGTTCAAAATAAAGGGCCGTAATTGCCACATGGCATGCAATCAACTATTAGGGCTCTGGAATTACAGTATGTCTAGTATGGTGTCTATGGTGTCAGGGTCCAACTCGAGAAGGACTGCATGAGGCTTAAACAGGGAGGTCTTCTATTAATATACTTCAAAATAGAAGACCTTGCCACAAGACATGCTAAAATATCATGACTATGCCCGGGCAGGCCAAAGTTTGTCAGAGAGTGACGACTATTAGACCAAGGCAATGCCTCGATCAGTATGTAGAACTATTGGTTGGAGTAAGCATTTGTTTATTCTTACCAACTATTTCGTCCAGATGATCCTCATATTTGTGGTATTTTTATTCAACCAATATAATGGGCATGTTCATTGTGTGAGTTTTAAAGCTTCGATTGGTATTTTCACTACACTGCATATGCTCAAAGCTTGTAGAGTATCTTCACCTAGTTCATCAACACGTTGGAAGTGTACTTTCAGTCTGTTTTGACCTCAATGTTGCTGCTTCAGTGCTTGCTTGTTTTGTTTTCACCCGCTTGGTGGACTTGCAGTGATGGTGTTGCCTAAACAAATCAGTCTCTTCTACAATCTTAATGTCGCACTTGGCAATGACGCATTGTAAAAAGCGATATTGTTAAATTTAGCAGAAGAGATTTTAAAATGACTATTGTCATGGCAATAGTTCATTTTTGATGTCATTCTTAAAAGTAAAGGGGGGGGCATAGCTAATTCAATGAAGACACTTTTAACCATTCAGATTACAGGAATATGAGATATATGAACGTAACTATTCAGTTATGTATAATAATCTTATTAATGCAGGTGAGGCGCTGATATCTCTTGAATGCCTGGGGATTAGCGAAGACAATGTTCGCACAATAAACCCAACATTGGTAGACACTGTAGTGGCATCTATGGAGGAGCACTCGGACCATGGCTACCAGTCCTACGTTGTTGCGACTAAAAATCTAGGAATGAAAAGTAGTTGGACACTAGACAAGGTATGTTTTATAATCAAATATTTGATTTGGTTGAAGTTAAGCATTATTATAATGCAGGTCAAATTTTATTGGTTATACCACCTCTTGTGTTCTTCACCAATCAGCCAATATTATTTCCAAGATGAGACCGGCTGTGAGTCAATTTAGAGGGGTTGGGTAAACTAAACGAGACTGGGGACATACATTCAAGCCGCGTATCTGAACACCTACAATCAAGGAAATAAATAGTTGGCACACTTTGACATTATGTTGGAACTGTCGCTCTGATAGTTCAGTGAAATAAGTATAACCATGTTTGATTAGAAGTACAAGCCAGCCCCTTTCCCCGTCCTCCCACATTCCCCCTCAATCAATGTTAAGGAGACTGGAGAGCCAGAATGCTTTCATCAACATTGAATTGGAGGAGAGTATGCCAGAGTGTGCCAACATTAATTTCCCTGATAGTAGTTGAAAGTTTGATTCTCATATATGATGTTAATGTAGATAATGCAGTGATTGTTGCTTTTATGTAAAACTAGATTTCGCGGTTCTCGGGTCGGGCGCTTCTCGTGATAGGCCTATTTCTAATTACCCAAACCCGTTACCCATATACCTGCCCTGACTTTTAACACTACTATGAAATGCGTCTCTCAATGATCAAGACCCGACTTGACACAACTTGTTCGCGATTCGCCTCTTCCAAGCCCTGCCCTGTTACCACATTTAGAGAAACCGAAATTAGTATCTGGACGTGGATATAGGCCGTTACTAAAGTAATGAAATCAACCGCGAGAAACGTGAACGCAAAAACGGTTATAGGCCTTACCACAACGGATAATTTTTATGTTAACCATTCTGGAGCATTCCGGAAATAGTCATATTTTGCTGAAATATGCCTATATGCACGTGTTTGGTGTGTGCACATGTTCGGTATTGAAATATGTGTTGAAAATAAGGCCTATAATTATTGGTCCGATGAGATGCACCTGTTAATCACACTGTAATGCTTTTCCGATGCGCGCACTGTACTCCGCGCACACTCCCGTTGATACTACGCGATAGCGCACCGCAAGCACGCGATAGTGCACCGCATGAACGCGAACCGCGCGCGATAGCGCGCGGACAGAGGGACGGACGGACGGACACGCCGTAATTAGTATTAAGATGGTGCACTTGCCCGTGTTTAATCACATCTGCCACTTGGATATGTTTGTAAGATGTCAGTGTCTTTCTGTAGATTGGCTGCATCCTCTTGTGTGTATGTATGTACTCTATGTATCCATGCACTCCACTGATATGGCTTCATAGAACCTATGTAAAACACCATCATTATTATGGGCCATGGGCATATAAATTTTAATTTATAGCGCTGCATTATATGAATGCATGTAGCTTAAAAATCAAAACCATGCATTGATTGTAGAAGCAATGTTAACACTGTATTATACTCATCTAAATTCACCCATTTGGGCAGTACAGTACAGTACAAAATTTAAATTTATTTGCTGCAATTGTAACTTAGTATTCGGCCTCCTGCGGTCGGCCTGTTTAGCTCGATATCTTTACAGCATAAATAGTTTAATCATATGTCATCACCACACCGGCACCTCATTCGCTGATCAAGATGGGCAGCACTGCGTGACCTAGTTCTTTTTATATGATAATCAGCAAGAGCAGTTGGACCCTGCTGAAGGACTTTACCAGATACAATAAATAAGTGAAATAAAGAGATATTGAAAATTATTTTAGTGAAACAATGGGATTGCAGATTATTGCTATTTTCATTGGTCTTCAAATGCTCATGCTTGATCATTGTTAGTATCCAATAATATATACTTTGCAGATACCATGCACTAGTAGTACAACTTCTTTGATTCCCTTCATTACAGTGCTATAACGTTACTTGCATCATCTTTTTTGATTACAAAACTATAGGCATGTGGTTACAAGTATGAAGTTCTTGGGGGACAACACAACCTCAAGGCATGTCTCAAAATGAATGAACGGCAACCAAACAGAGACCTTTTCAAGTCACGACGATGTCAGATATATCATGGACCATCACTTTCGCTTGAAGCAAAATTATACTTGGGTGTTATGCACAATAAGATAGGAGATGTCAGAAAGAACGCCACCATAAGAGAGGAGGTATGTTTACTCTTACAATCTGGTATCCCAGAAATGCATTCTTATTTTGTTTTTAATATGCTTCTGAATGTTGTTTAACTTTAACTAAGATTGTGGTACTGATGACAGTATAAATGTGGTATTTTAAGACATGATACTTATTTGCAATAGAGACATGGCTTGTTATCCCGAGCTTTCGTCGTGATTGCATGAGACCAGGTCGCGGTAAACAATTACTATTCTTTCTTCCTTCTTTTTTATTCCATCCTGCTTTTCTTCCCAGTGGCTTTCCATCTGCATATGGACTGGAGGGTGCATGCCCCCTGGTCGAATTGAAAACCCATTGGAAATTTGCTGCAAAAATGGATTATGTCTCCCTCCATCTGGCCTAGAGCCCCAAATCATGGTCGGTGCTCCTCCATATGATATGACTTGCGCTGTGCAACATACTGTCCCTTCCCCTTTGTCTACTGGTAGCAAATGTGTTTGGCTAACAGGGCTTCAAGTGGCCCTATATTTGATCATATTTTTCTCTATGTAGTTTTAAAGAGCCCTAGTATTTTTTGCTGAAGGTGTTTTTATCGAGTCTAAATGATTTTTGGCACCATTTTGCAGATTTCACATGAAATCCCAAGAGCTTCCAAGGGCTTTGCCCCTGAACCCCCATCAGGAGCGCTGTATTCATTCATATAATTTCAGCTTGCATTTTACCTTCACTTTCAGTAAATTCCTTTTTACAGTTTAGGTTGAGTTTTTGCTAAATCCTAATCATATCCCATACTAGGCCTGTTTATTGTACATTCTACTATATATATTCATGTCACTGTTCAGGTTTGACATTATTTTTACACCTCAAATCTTGCAAATTTTCCGAGGGGCCCTTACATGCAGCCCACTGGATCCCATGATATTGGATTATGCTTTGCACATTGATTGGTAACAATAACTTCAATTCTTCAACATGCATTGTGCAAGATACCTCCACCTGCTATATGCTGTACATCCATGAGCGAAACTGTTAAATTATTTACGTTTTACATGTATATAACTTGCAAGTTTTGCTCATACATGTACAGCATATATCAGGGTCAGGTACTTATCTTGCAAGATGCATGATCTTGAAGAATTTAATTTATATAATGCCACTTCATCTTTTAATATGCTTGTCTACTTTTCTCCATTTAACTCCACAGTTTGAATATATTTACTAGTCTTAGCCATGCAGAATTATTATATTAGTGGTTTATGTTGTTGGAATCTAATTGATTTAAAAGAAAATCAAAATCATTTTAGCTTTGGATCATATCAATTAATTGACACAACTTTTCTCTCTTTGAAATTTGATTATTAGATCATTCTGTGCAGACGGTTAAAGAAGGAATGTGGAAATGACGACAAGAAATGGAAGCAACTGTGCAAACCAATGATAACTTCAGTGGTACGTTGATGATCCCTTAAATAAATTATGAGTTGCATATAACCAGCACATTGACTAATATGACATGGAATATATTCCTAAATCAGAAATTTGATGTGCCCATGTGATGTCTGCAATAACTGGCTATTTGTAAAAGCATAATTATATGGAAAAGGTTTAAATGTTATAGCCCTTAATAAGCAATCCTGCCAAACCATGGAGTCTCAAACTCTGTGAAAAATATACACTTACAGTAATTCAGAATTTCTACTATAGCTACAATATTGCATTTTAAATTAATTTATGTAATTTTGATTCAAATATAAGTCAATCTGGTTTTAAAATAAAATTATACAAGGTTGTGAGTGCCCTTAACCTAGTTTGGATCGAGTAGTGGTGGTAGAAGCAAGACTGAATTAAAATGACTAGTTTGCGTGTGATATCAGTGCAAAGCCATGACACATTGCATGTTTCTTTCTAGCCTGCGCAATATCGCATTTTTGGTATGGAAGACAGGTCGTCATTAGCAAGTTAGTCTTTTTAAAACTTTCTTCAATTATATCAATAAATTATTGCCATGAATGCATTCCCACTATTAACTTCTAGTTGGCACATGATACTTACAGGTTATTTCTAATTTGATATTTGCATGATTTGTGAAATCATACAATTGTTATTTCAGATCAACATGCCGGGCAATTTGACAACAACTATTGCCCAAAATATGGAAGCTTAATGTCACAATAAAAATCCCTTCATTGCTTCTTTTCATGTTCAGAAAACTGAAACCGGGAAGGATTTCGCAACAATGTTGCAGCTGGCCAAGAAGAGTGACAACGTCTTTGAAAAGGTAATACAAGTTATGCAGGCCTATAAGGATGGCACTATAAACAGGCGGGTGATGAAGCAGGACCATAAAGGAGGAGAAATTAAATTTCCCATCTATAACTTGCGAGTGTTTGGGGAAAAAATGTCACCATGTGTGGCAATTGAAATGTTAAACCAGGCACTCAACAATGACATCACCCTCAAGGACCTGGACAGAGCAGCTAGGAATACACAGAAACTGCACGACGTGCAAGCAGCCCTAATGGGAGAAGTGGGAGTGAAGACATGGCCTGAAATGGTGGAGAAGTACCCTTACCACACAAAGAGGGCACTTCTGATAACCCAATTTGGCAAGGTATGTTTTAAAATGGTAAATAGTATCAATTTACCATGCATCATGAATTCGAAACAATAAGATTGAAAATTTCACTGCAAATCTCAGAGTAACTACTAGAATATATATATATATATATACATAGAACTATATACATGTAGAGAGTACTACTTGCAAAAATAAACTAGCTTCCATAGAAGTACATCACTCATTGGCTCTGATTGAAGCATGTGTTCCCTTATCACGAGCATTGCTATAAATGGTCAATCAGAAGCTAACTTCTTTGTTTACCTTTTGTATACGATGAAGAGAGTGCATTTCTTCTCAGGAAGCTGCAAATAACCCTGAAAAGAGAATTATTCTGGTGTGCATTGCCTATCTTTGCCCAATTTTAAATATATTTATGCTCCTATTTCCTTTTCCTGTCACAGTCCGTAAAGACATAATTCCACTATTATGTTTTCTGCTTTAAACAGAAAATGCTGAACACAATTATAATTGATCCAATATGTTATGACTACAAAATCAATGTTTTGATTAGATTTTGATGTTTGTCCAGGTCCTAACTGTGTTTCCACCTTGTTGGTAAACTTTGATAAGAACATATATATTATTTTTTAATGCGCTAATGTGTTTGTGCTTATTTCAATTGATGTTTAAATTTCAATGTTTTGAACAAAGCGACCCAACTTTATCCGTTCAAGATCCTATGACTTGTTAGTGACGTGTCATCTCTTTACTTCATACTAGAGATATGTAGTGATATTAGCATGAACAATTTAAGGCTTGTCAGCTGCAACTTGGACATAAGGTTGAGTAACTGCGTAGCACTTGGACATATATACAATGACAGTACAAGTTTGCATATCATGTAAATCACTGGAAATTATCACCCACTTACCAAAAATAGTTTCTTTTATGCCATAATTCACCTACATGTTTGGCTACTGCATTAAAAAGAAATTGACATGCAAATTTCGTGTTGCGGAATGATGCACTTGGAATTGCCCATTTATTTGTAATGTTTACACACACAATAGCCAAATTCATTCAACCGAAAAGTTGAATTTACAATCAAATTAAAATCCCCATAGAACACCATAGTTAGGCAGCTAAGATAGTGAGCAAGTGAGTTTTCTTTTTTTACTTGATTGATTCGGCTTACAAGATCAGAAAAATTAACTTGATTCTGAATTTTAGTTTGGAATTTTAGCACTTACAATTGAATAAGAATTGCTAGTATAATTATTGTGTGCAATATATCCATAAAACAATAATTAAAAAAAAAAACACATTGTGATTGGCAACACAATTTTTTTCTTCAGATCAAGATACAACATGTGGATTATATTTGGATTGTACATTACAAGTGAATCCAGGATTTGAAAACAAAAATAAACAAACAAGCAAGCACTTAAGTACAGTATGGCGAGAGGCTTAAATCATCAAAACTGTAAATTTTGCTATGGGATATGTGTCCATGGATCTGCAATTATGTAGATGAAATTACAATTTCTTTGCTGAGTGCTTGTAACAAACTATGTAAGACCAAGCTCAGTAAATTAATAAGGGGCTGTGCAATAATTATGAGCCGGGGGGGCAAGCAATTTTGGCGAGCTGAGAGGGGGTGGGGCAAACGATTTTTGGCGGACCGTTCAGAAATTTTACCCCCAGTGGGACCCATAATTATTGCACAGCCCCTAAATTAAGCATCCAGTATTTTGCATGAGCACTGATAAAGCAGCATGTTTCTCTTTCCTGACAGATAAGCATGGGAAAGCTCACCCATCCAGCACTAAAGGAATGGGCCAAGCAGTGTACCGAGTGGGAGAAGAACAAGGGACAGGCTATTGACGGTGCACTGTCTGGAACAGATGGGAGTGTCGGACACCTTATAACATGTGATGCCACAGCACTGGAGAGCCAGGAACTAAAGAAGGTTCTGGGATGTCTGCCTGGATTCAGACTATGTGTTATCGACAAACCCAAGGTAATATAATATAAATATTTGTTATGGATATCCGTAACACAATAAAAGTGTTACTGCCAACCGTAACATTTTTCATAAGAATGGCAAAAACACTCCACAGTCTAAAACGTCCCCATCCTTAAAACAAAATTTATATGAATAAATACTTCAACAAATACCTTTATAACTTACTTATGTTAATTCAATTAAAATATTTTGATTCCTTCATTACTAAATCAGTCCTCAAAGCTGATGGACAATACATGTGAATCAACCCATTTTACTCCCCTATCCAGCTAAATAAAGCGGTGGCCTTGTACATAACATCCAGTTATATCGCTAGTAGTATATCTCTTCACCAGAATCCAACTTATCACTTTAAAGGTGCATACATATGGACTTATTTATCAGAATGGGTCAAAAAAGCAGAGATTGGTAATATGTTACGGTTAGCCATAACAGAGATGTGATTTGTTATGGCTGACGGTAACAAACTCATGTGTTACCGTTACGAGTACTGGGACAGACTGATAAATACCAAAACTTATTTTAAATTTATAACACATCACTGAAAAAATGTGATAGTACCGTACTACTGAAAACAAACCATATTGGACATGTCATACAGATATTCATTATATTGAATGCTCTCTCAATGGCGTAGCTGCACCTTAATTTAAGGAAATGCAACATTATAAATGATGTTTGTTTTTTGTTTTGTTACTTCCCTTTTTGCAGGAATGGACAACCCTGCAGCTGCAAGATGCTGTTGTCTCGGTGACATCTTTGCGTCATCAGACCACAGAGGTTGAGTTTACCTTGGTGGTGGTGTGTTTGGTCAAAGAAACGGCAGATGTGAAGGGAGTAATTGAGAACACAGGGCAATACAACCATATACAGGACTGTTATTTCCACGTGAAGTCTGCCCCAAAGTCTGCTGGTAAGAGTTTTTAATTAAATACCATATCATGCTTGTCATGCTAACGGGCACACATTGAATCACCAGAACACCAACTATTATTTTGTTTCGTATGATTGATCCATGTATTAAAGATGTATGAATACAGTGGCGTAACTAGGGTTGGTAGCGTCTTGGGCAAGAAACAAAATTGGCACCTCTACCACCCCACCCGAGAATGTCTTAGACGCGGGGGTGTGGGAATGGCATTGGTTCAAAAAATTTTAAGCAGTGGCGTAGATTTTTTTTTGACTTCGGGGGATGGGGTTGGAAAAAAGTAAAGTGAATTCAGCACCTTTTGGCGACATAATGCAAAACTTTGCCAGTTTGAAGTTTAACTGTTAAAATATGGTGCAAAATGGAATCAATTCATGCGAAGCATGAAAAAATTGCACTTTTGGGACTAAAATGACCAAATATGAGGTTAATTTGGTCAGAAACCAACATACAGGCATCAACATGGGGGATGATGGTATGGACCACCCCCGGCAAAATATGGGGGGGGGATTTATCCCCCGATCTACGCCTATGTTTTTAAGTGAGGTAGATTTGGCGCCCCCTAGTGGTAGCGTGCGGGGCACGTTTCCCCCATTGCCCCCCTAGTTACGCTGCTGTATGAATATTCTAATTAAAATGGGGCAATTTTATACTGGTAATAGACTGTGTCCTTATAAACCTGCAATATTTTGTTGTTGAATATGCCCGCGAATCCCTAAATATTTGAAGCAACCCTCAAACTAATTTTAGGCATCAAAGGCAATTGATGTTAGTCTTCGATGCTCTATAGTGTTGCCTTGGTGCCCTAAATTTCTCTGTCTGTTTCCAAGCTATTAAAAAGCATGTAATTCCTTTGGTGCCCTTTTCAAATTGCCTTGATTTGGCTGCTTTAACTTGAGTTCTGATTTGAAGGTACACTGATTGTTAAAGCCTTAGGTATCATTTTTGTTAAATGTAATTTTGTTACTTTTTCTAAAAATGAAGAAAACCCTTGTTCCAATGGCAGGTTCTGCCAATCCTATAGGCTTTACAGTGTGGGATAATCCCAGATAGACTGGCTGAACATGGGTCGCTAAACATATTTTGCAAGATCTGAGCTATTTTTGTCACTATCTACCCATTTGGCACTATATAGCAAATCAGAACAAGAAATTAAAGCATTGGTAGAATTGCATTATGTGAAGCATAATATATTTGCTCTGGAATAATACTGTGTCAAATTGAAATTGTGATATGTACTTCAATTTCATAGTGTTTCTATCATCCTAGAATAATAGAACAAAATAGCATAAAATCAGTAGTGTAGAATCAAAGGGCACAGGTGCACTGGGCCACAATCAGTGAACAATATTAGAAGATCCCATATAAAAATGGCCTAAAAACTCCTTTTGCTCCCCCTCCATCATGCCAGATGCCCCACCTGATGACTTGCGCTATGACACTGCTAGCTATCCACAGTGCAATGCACAAAAACACAAATTTTCCACTTCATTTTGAATTTGAACAGCAGGAAATCACCCTGCTTTTACTGCAAATAATTATGAGAAATTTAACTGTTTACTCATATTTAAAATAGAACATGTGTAAACATTACTAATATGCAAAACTATCAGTTTGAAAAAGATTGAACTTAATTTCAAAGGGAAAAAATAAAAGGCTTGAAAGTGCTCGGTGTGCCTATTTCATTTTAAAATTCTAGGAAACTAACATTTTGAATAAAGTGGCCCAAAGCTAAACAAAGACATTTTGGTGACCATTTCAACCAACATTCTGTAAATCAGTAATTCATGCTGTGCTAGAAATTATTTGTGCTTTGCGTGCTTTTCAAATGAAGCCATTCTTGCATATCAAAGGTTGTTGAAAACAAAGTTTTCCCTTTAATAAATGTTAATGAACTGTTAATATAATGCACATTGACATTAATCTACTAAGGTAAAGCAACATCATTATCTTTGGTTTTGATTTCAACTTCAGATTTTCAGGGTAGTATGATTCAAGACTCTGGCTACCTCTTTTGGGTGGTGTTATGGTCATACTGAGATCAAAGCTCATATGAGGGAAACTTGTAAAACAATATATCTTTCATGTATTTAAGACTGTTAGTAAAATTTCATCTCATAACGACCATTGTAAATATAATTTGGTTGTAATTGCATATGTGTATTATAGTGTGTACCTTCATGTATTAGTGGTATCCAAGGTCATATGTGGAGGTCATCTGATATTCTGTTTGTTACCAGTGACATTTAGCTGTTATAATATCTTTCTTAATTTAAATCGTTCTGTGGTGGAGGTGTCCCAATCGATACCATGCATCAAAAAGTGCTATGTTAGTAGTTCATTCACTTCATTGCATTATGTTTTGCACTTGAACAAATGACACTGATTATTTAAACAATTTAACTTTAAAATCTTTTTTGTATTCCACATTTTCTTCTCAATAGGCGAGTTATTGACATCCACTGTTCGCGGGCTTGTGGTTGCGAATAGGCTCACACCAACTGAGTGGAAATGGAAGAGAGCAGGCACATGCAGCAACTTCCTTGATATAAAAATGGACAAGTCTTATAGAGATCTGGACACAAACGAAGTTGTAGATAAGGAGCAGAAGCCATATGATCTGTATGAAGAGATCATACTTACAGTCACCACAAAACAACAGTGGGTCATGGACCTATGCTGTGGGACAGGTAAAATGATAAAACAATGGGTCCTGTCAAGTTCAAAAATGCAATAAGTGTTAACTTCTTAATTATGCATTCTCAAAAATAGTATTTTTTTCACTGAATCCATTTCCAAATTTAGATTCCATTTATGAATCGTTTTCGTTACAAAAATGTAAACTTGTATGTATCTTCCATGATTAAGAAAGATTTTTACTTAAAATGCATTTTTGAGATTTAATCAGAGTTTGTTAATTTTTTTAATTAAAACTAAAAACTAAAACTCTAAACTCTTCAAAATTGACTTTTTAATGATCAAAATGATGTTGCACTTATGTATTATTTTACATTATTATTAGCTACTGGTTGGTATCATCACAATCTTTATATTAGCTTTCAACTTAAAGTCATGCATGGTGTCTCTAACACTAAAATATCTTAAAACACTAAAAGTACTCTTAGTACACTTAAAACAAAAGCAATTAGAGAATAAAGGTATTTTTTTAGCTGCTGGAGTGCATCTGACATCCCATATAACATGGGCGACATCATTATTTTAATTTATAATGATGTCGCGTGTTATATGAGACGATAGATGCACGACAGCACCTAAAAACAACCGGTCAGAATATAATTGTTTTAAACTATGTGACAGGGCATGTAATGATGTTCTGTAGAATGTGTTTCTAATCAATGTAAAACACATCAACTTAACCACTGGTTAAAGTTACATTTTCTGCACTGCTTGACAACAGAGTTACCAGTTGATTTTCCATCGGTAATCAGATTGGCAAACATGACTTAAGTTGTATTGCCCCTTGTCTCTGTTGATGGTATTGCCTCCTTAATCCATCTCTTATATTTATTGACAATACTAGCATTCTCCAAGTCAGTTACATTATTGTTGTCTATTACATGATCTGTTATGGCAGATTTATTATATAAATAGATGTTCACTGTGATAGATGTTATCAACAATTTTTTCTGCCTTTGCTTTGTGATCCTCCAATCGCTTCCCGAACTTGCTGCCCATATGCCGGATATGTGCCAAATCATAGTTTTAATTTTTGCATGGAACATGCGAGATTGTCAGTTGAGTTATGTGCTTGTCGCTGACCACTACTGCCCCACATCATTCCATAAACCATTAAACAACAATTCAGGGACTTTGCTGCTTCAAGAGCGCACACCCTAGACATTCCACAAATAACCTTCGCAACCAGGATCAGCTCCCCGAGTTTCATACGGGTTACAACGAGACAAATTATTAAGTTCCTTGTCCAGGGGAATTTCACGCTAACTCAATTTTTTCCACGAGAGCGTACTAGGCACCGCCGGGGTTCGAACCCACAACCTCTCGCACCATAGTCAAATGCCTTAACGATTGAGCTAATTTAAGAATTTATTAAAGCTATCTTTTTGGAATTTTAAAATTGAAAATAATTTTTCACATGTTTTACATGACTTTTCCAAGTCTGTAATTTGATTGTCACCAAATTTAACCTTTGCCTTTGATAAAGATCCTGCTGGGATCGAAAGCTCAGGCCCCTACAACTTTGAAAATTTAACCTTTGCACAAATGTGACAATATGAAAGCAAATTGTATACTTCTTTGGATAATGAAGGAAAGTAGGAGGAGGTTACATAGTTAAATGAAAATATTCAGTATTTCCAACCTTTGGAAATCTCTTTTAGCTCTGCTTAAAAAAAAAATACATGTATGTGTAGTGCAAATTAAGACACTATGATAAAGTAATGTTCAATCAACGACATTAACATTGGCTGAATTTAATCATGTTCTTACAGGAACAGGTTTATTGGCAGCCCTGCAGAATGGCAGAAATGTGATAGCAGTTGACAACAGCGAGAGCATGGTCTTGCAAGCCAGGGGGAGATATTACATGATGTATCAGCATGGAGCATCATCTTCAGCTGACAAAGGTAACGATGTTGATGGTGATAATGCGGCTACGGATGGTGACACTAGCCAAATGTCAAGTAACAAACAGACTACAGAAGATGACAAAGAGAGTGAAGATGAGGATTAAACGGGTTTATGATATAGATTATCTTCAAACTTCAAATAGTGTCAAATGTTGCCTCCTTTATATGTATCTTGAGAAAACAAGAATTTACAAATGCTTTTCAAAGGGTTTTCAGTCTATTTATCGATGTGCAGTCTTCGGGTCATGGTTAAAATTATAGGCCCAAGGTCATCTCAAAACGTCCAGGGACATAGCATGGTTTTGAGATCACCGTGTAACTATAATTTTAACCATGACCCAAATAAAGCAGTCAATATTTGTTTTATATACCAAATAATGTAGATATCTGTCATGATTGGTTAAAAAGCCTATTTTATTGCTCAAAAGACCATGGTAAAATTTATAAAGAAAGTTTCATGATTTACCAATCGCGTCGCCACAACTGGCAGGCAGCGCATCAATGCTGTGTGTGTAATAGGCACTACGCCATCGCGCCTGCATAGAGTTTGATTGGGATGTAACTGGTCCATAGTCTTGTCTTGTCTTGTCTTGTAGTTGAACTGTCCCACGCCCCAAAGTCAGAGCTAACTGGACAGGATCCTGGAACCTAGGATTGATTGCAGATATCAGAACCGGGGATGGTTCCCCCTTCTCTTTTCGAATAGCTCTGACACTTAACGTTCGTTGCAATGACCGGTCCATAGTTCATTTTGACTTTCTCTCAAATACAGGGCATAGTTTAAACAATGCCCCCACTTTTAACCAATCAGATGACAGAAATGATGTACAGGGTGAGTCAAAAAAAGTGCAATAGAGAAAATAATCCATTTTTATTTAAGAACCGAGTTGAACCTTTTAGGTTTGAAAACGTTTTATAAATAACATATCCATTAGTGATTTTGTATGAAAAAATCAAGGAATTAGCATTTACCGTTTTGTTTGAATGACACATTTTATAGCGATACCCAATTTTAATGTGTCCAAGAGACACCTACAATTTGAATGTCAGCCCACTCTGTGTTATGTAGATTTGGAACAACTGCCAGTTTCTTAACCTCATTGGCATTGAAATAAAATGGAGCACCCAAAGTGTTATTGGTCTTGTTTAAGGAGAAGAAACATTATTTGTTGTTATTTTCATTTTCCCTTTATTTTAAAGATGTTTATTCTCTATCAAAACCATATAAATTTGTAGGCGGGTTTTTCAAATGTCGAAATGAAAAGCGCGCAAATTGGAGTAGAGTGAATTACAAAACATCCAGTAAGTAAGTTGGACATATTGGGATTTGAAAACAGGAGTTGGAGTCGAGTGAGGTATGAAGGACTTAAGTAATGTAAGAAAGTTTGTTTGAGTTTATTTAAGTTAAAGTCAGTTTCAGAGCTGGTACATTTATCGTGCATTGTGTGCTCCCATTCAAAATACATGGTACCTCGTGGACAAATAATGAAATTCGGTATCGCAGCAAAATGACTCATAAATATTAAACGGTAGAAGCGAGTCACTTCATTTTTTCACAGAAGGTGACTATTGAGTGTGAGTGTGGCATTTATAGAAACTTGTAATAATGGGAAAGTTCAACTTTATTCTTACATAAATATCGATTCTTTGCTCAATTGCACTTTTTATTACTCACCCTGTATAACATAAATTATTTGCATGTAGAATATACAGCTACTAAGTTATGAGGCTTGACAGGTCCAAGGTCAATATTTTAGCATGTTATATACGGTAAAAAATTAAAGTTGCTTCAATTTTCGTAAAAATTGATGCAAACTGTTACTCCAATTTTCTTAAAATTGGATGCAAACTGTTCATCAAATTCAAGGGATTCAGGAAAAGAATAGTTTTTACTATTTGCAATGTTCAGTAAGATAGATGATAAATAAATACAAATTCATACATGCTAACTAGACATCACAGATAGTGCAAACTCTTCTGTTTCTGAAACCTCTAAGCTGGCGAAAATTATAGCAACTTTGAATTTTGATCACTTAAGTAGTGGTATTTTTGTTGTGTTATATGTTGTCTTATAAATGTGTTGGCAGATAATTTTGATGACATTTAAGTTGAAATTGTAGTGCGCATCTTTAGTGCATCTGCACACGAGGTCACATTTGCACAATCACATAATACAAAGGAATTTCATCGTATTTCTTTTGTGTTTACACCTACAGGTGTGCTATTTCTTGTTATTTGCAGTGAATATTTTGGCTGTCACACATTTGGCAGGTCTGATATTACTTATGACCATTTGGATTTGGGTCATAAAAAAGCCAATGCAACAAATCTGTCTTTAAGATCACGATTTTCCAAAGTTTTTTTTTTTTATCTTTCATGCCCCAAACGGGGCTTTTATTTCCCTGTGCTCAAAGAGGAAAAAAACATACATATAATACAACAAAGACAAAACCATACATCACATGAAATTGTTTTACATTACATTGATCAAGTAAATATATTGATGAAATACAAAAAGGTATAGTTTACATTATACATTATACATGTTAACATATAATATGTACTATTCGGTACAAAAGGTTTCCAAGACACTCCACTTGTTTATAAAGTTTGACATGTTATTTTTACTCCTAGCAATCTGCTTTTCTAAATTATAATGAAATTTTATCAAGTTCTTAAAGGAGATTATAGAAGGAGTTTGGTTCCTGAATCTGCTGTCATAGATAACTTTTTCATCAAAATAAGACATAAATTAATCAACCTGTCAGACTCTTTAAGACCAACACCAAACAGAATTTTGCTATAATCCAAATTTTCAACATTTTTTTGAAAATTTACCCCATACCATACTTTAAAATCATCCCACATCTTTACAGCATGGTTACAATTCCAAAAAAGATGCCTATAAGTCTCAGGAAAATTTTTACAATGTGTACAAATTTCACTATCCACAATATTCATCTTAAACAATCTACTATTTGTCATCAAACAGTTTAAATTGATTTTATACTGAAACATTCTTGTTCTCACATCGTATGATGACTTTAAAGGCATGAGGTATATGTCCTTCCATTCATCGTCATTGACATCTAATTCATCCCTGAACCTTTTCTGCGATGTTGGGGTTTTTGAATCCTTTGAATCAAAATACGGTAAATAATTTTAGATGTCATGTTCTTCATAGGAGTTTCAACACCATTATTCATTAGAAAAAAGCCTTTTGGATTACACATTTCTCTTTCGAAACCCTGCTTCAAAATTCGTTTCCAAGGAAGAGGAACTGCATCAACCAAACTCCTCCACTGCATAAAAAACTTGCGTGGAATCCCTCTCTCACACCAAATATCAAAAGGGATAATACTTCCATTGGTATAAAATAAATCACTAACTAATTTTAAACCACTGTTAAAGAAATGTTTATAATAACATGGCCTTTTATTAATACTGATGTGCTGATTATTCCAAATACATTGATGAAAGGGATTTACATTATCCGGATTAATAAAGCTAAAGTATGATTTTAGCATGTCTTTATAGAAGATGGGCACTTTTTTCCAACTTTGAATTTGTTTTGGAGTAATATTACAATAGAAAATCAAATTTCCACCAAAAGGAGAGATAAAATCATCAAAAAAGAATCTTCCAACCTGATAGGGAAGTGTTATATTTATTTGCCCACTTGATTTTTTGTGCTCGAAAAATTGATTTAACATCCACCATCTTCAATCCTCCTTCATCAATGTCACCAATAATAGAAGTTTTCTTAATAAAACCTTTACCACCATTCCAAAGGAAATTATAAATGACTTTATCAATCTGATTAATAACATAGTCCGGAATATGAATTACCGATGCTAAAAAAATGACCTTAGACAAAGCAAAAGTTTTTATTAAAAGAATTTTACCAGACAATGTAAGTCTTCTTGACTTCCAAATATTTAGGAGAGTTTTGATCTGCTTAATCTTTAAGGTAAAGTTCATATTCTCAGCAGCACTCTCATCATATGAGAAGTACACACCTAAAGCTTTAATTGGATCTGTTGGCCATTCTATATTAAAAGGCTTTTCATTACAATGTCTTTTGCACCAATCCATAGACCCTGAGATTTATTAACATTTAGCTTTAAACCAGACACTTCAGAAAAAGAAGCCAGAACTTTCAAAACATTTTTTGCAGATTGCTCCCCATCTAAAATACATGTTGTGTCATCAGCATATTGAACCAATTTGAGTTCTATATCATTAACAAAAATACCAGATATAGACGGATTTTCCCGAATAGAACATGATAGCAATTCCAGAGCCAAAATAAATAAGTAAGAACTCAAAGGGTCCCCTTGACGAACACCTCTTTTTACAGAGAAGTATTGCGATGTAAGCCCATTATTTAAAATACAACTACTAATATTTGTGTACAATGTTTTCACATACTTTACAAAATCTGGACCAAAGTTCCTACTTTTTAAGGCTTCAAATAAAAAATTCCACTCAAGTGAATCATAGGCTTTTTCAAAATCTAAAAATAACAATAATCCAGGAGCATTTTTATACATAGTATAATCCATAATATCTTGTATAGTACGAATAGATTCGCTTATATTTCTCCCTTTAACAAAACCGCTTTGGTCGATGTGCACTAACTTAGGTATGACACTTTCCACCCTCATTGCAAGGACTTTAGATGCTATTTTATAATCCACGTTAAGTAAAGATATGGGTCTCCAGTTTTTAATTGACATCTATCTTTACCCTCTTTTTCAATCAATGTAATAACAGCCTGCCTTTGGGAGGATGACATTTCACCTTTATTTAAACCTCTGTTCAAAACATCCACTAGGTATGAACCAATTTTGTTCCAGAACTGAAGATACCACTCACATGATAACCCATCATTACCTGGGCTTTTTTTTTTGACATTTTGTTAAGCACATTAAAACATTCCACCTTTGTAAGCTTCACTTCACATTTAGACTTCTCTACATCGTCTAGGGTGGTTACATTGTTACCATGCAAAAATGCATTATTTCTTGAAACATCAGCGTCAACCTTCGAATCATACAAATCTTTGTAAAAATCACTCTGTTTTTTCAAAATTACATTTGGATTTACAATTTCGGTACCATCATCAAGAATCAATTTCTTACATTGTTTCTTTCTACAGTTCCTCTTTTCTAGGCCCAAAAATATTTATTGCTCTTTTCACCTTTTTCCGCCCATCTAATTCTTGAACGCACAATTACACCATCAATAATTTTGCTATCCAACTCTTCAAGATCATTCTTTACAATTTGGATCTCCTCCAGAATGTTGTCTGAGGGATTATTTGCTAAAGATTGCTCCAACACATTAAGCTTATTATTGAGCTCCTTTACCTTATCTTTCTTATACAGACCGTTCTTCTTAGCATACTTAATTGTTGTATCCCTAACCTTAAATTTGATCCACTCCCATTTTATCTGAGGGTCACTTATAGAAGAATCATCTAACCAAGTAGCTAAATTGTTGTTCATTTCGTTCACATACTCGTCTTCATTAAGATAAGAGTTGTTAAATTTCCAATGTCCTGGACCACGACACGGCTCTTTTTGCAATTGCACATTAATAACAACAGCAGAGTGATCAGTTCTTATCCCTGGTATAATGTCTGCATTTGTAACATATTCCATCAAAGTATTACTTATTAAAAATAATCAAGCCTACACTGAACAAGAGGATTTGTTTGACGCCATGTGAATCTAATTGTATTTGGATTTAAAACTCTCCATATATCAATTAAATCGTAATTATCCATAACATCACATATTTTATCAACAACACTCTCCTTAATTTTTTTTTTTTTTTCTTTCTTATCAAGCTTAGCATTCAAGATACAATTAAAGTCACCACCAATAATTATTTTCTCCTTCTCTTCAAAATTCTTTTCCATAAAGAAATTCTTCAGCTCAGAATAAAAATTTATTTGCATATTCTCAATGTTGGGAGCATATATATTCACCAAGGTAAAATTCAGGTCATCTTTACTAAAATTTACAACCAAAAGTCTCCCATCGTTATCTTTACAAATGTCAATCACATCAACATTACTACCATTACGAAAGATAATTGCGACTCCTTTGCTATTATTTGTACCATGGGAAAAAGGATCTTGCCACCCCATTCATGCTGCCACTGAGTTTCAACTGTCTCTGTACTATGAGTTTCTTGCAACAAAATTAAATCTGCACGAGAATTTCTACACCAATTAAAAATACTCCTACGCTTCTTGAAATTACCAATACCTCTTACATTCAAGGAAATAATTTTTAAATTGTCACCAGCACGATCATTCATTATTTACATAAGGAAATACAATAACAACATATGTAAACATGCACTTAATATGTGGGTGAAGGTAAAGGATTACACCGCGCCGCGCACGTGTCTAGCAGCATGCAGCAGTTTAATAATATGCAGACCTGCGCCTAATTTGAATAATAATACATGAATGAAAAACCCTTTCAATGAAGAAAGAAAACCTTTTACATGCAACATGCAGAGACTTGATTGAATGAAACATGATATATATCCAGCTACAAAAAGGTGTGTCTGCGCACGCGTCATACAACGAGGTTGCAAATAAAATTTGAATAACAAAGCTAGCGACAGGTGCGGGAAATTCGTTGCTTGATACTCATCCATGGAGTGGTGCTCAAGCCTACGCGTCATTCGGCAAGGGTGCATAATAAAAATTTAAATAACAATATAGGTACGGAAACATGATCCCAATTTATACCAATCTAAATAAAAACATCCGCACTCATCATGCTGGTCAGGGTGGGGCTAGGATTCATATAAAATCTGAATAACAAAACGAGCAACAGGTGATGGCACATGATGTGTTTTGGTACCGATAAAAAACTGTGAATGGGGATGGGAAGGGAATGGATACATGTACAATGTATATGCACGGTGTCGGTGATAAGACGATACAAATCAAACATTTTGCATTTCATCATATTATAAACAAGCATTTTAAAATTACAAATACACAAAAACAACAAACATGAGCACAAATAAATTTTTAAATACTGATTTACATACCAACAGAGTCCAATCACTTTCAAACCCGTAAGATGTACAATCGGGTTTGTGATGGCAAAACATAAAAACACGCACCACTGTACAAAGAGGAAAAACATGCAATGTTTTCCTTCTGTTTGAAACCGCCGTAGAGGTATCTTAATAATTCAGTTCCACCTCTCAAGTGAAAAACACAGTGTAAAACAAAATTGCGGAGAGTATATCCACTGACGAAATACAAAAACAAGCGAAAAAACAGTGCGTTTTCCTGGCTATAAATCCAATGTTTCAATAATTCAAAAAGTTAAAAAACTCACGTATATTCCGCAACAAATATATTACTTTCCTTCCACAGTCTTGAAAGATGTAAATAGATCCAGGTTTACGTGCACGAAAACTCTCCGTGTGTAATCCAAAGTTGTTAATCTCTATTCGAAACATTCAAAAAAAGTTACGGAGATGAGTATTTTTCCAAAAGACAATCGAAACAGCGAGTAGCGCGTACACTGCGTATTCCCGATAATAAATCCAAAAGTGTCAGCAGAAAAAAAGTCCAATTTGAAACTCCGTATATTCCATGACAAAACTCTTGTTTTCCATCCACAGTCTTTGCACAAAAACAAATTCTCTCTCCATTATATGCATTCCAAAAACGTGTATCTACTCCAGAGCCGCGGTATCCATTTCGCCTATGGCCATGTTGCTTGCGGTTAAACGCTTCAGACTACCATCATCGTTTTTTACCAACAAACATGCTGGCACTGACCAAGGAATCAAAGCAAACTTGTTTTCCTTTCTCAACTTATTTCTCAGCACTATCAGTTTCTTTCTATCATTTCTTATTCTCTGTGTGACATCGTCTGATATGAAGATGCTTTTTCCCTTGAAATTGTTCTTCTTCAAACTCTTTGGGGCGCCTTGTAATACTCGCTCTCTATCTATGTACTTTAGGAATTTGACATGGATTGGTCGTGGGTTTTCTCTCCGTACGGCTTGTGCTTGTGCTAACTTCCCCATTGGGCTACGGTGTGCCCTTTCCACCTCGATCTTATTTGCATCTTCTATTTTCATATGTTTTTCAAGGAAGCTCGATATGAAGGCCCGGCAATCAGATGAATCTTCACTGTTTTCTGGGATTCCCCAGATCACAACATTATTTCGGCGAGATCTGTTGGCCAAGTCGTCCAGCTGGCGCTCTAAATTCTCTATGTCTTTCTTCTCTGCACAAGTCCCTTGCTGCGTTTTAATTTCTTCCAAAGATACTTCTACATTCTCTGCACTAGCTTCTAACTGTGTGACTCTAGTCTCTAGCACTTTATGTTCTATTTCTACCTTTTCCAGGCGAGTGAGAACTGTATTTATTAATGAAGTCATATCGTTCAACTTTTGCATTAGTTGTCCATTACTCGGCTCGTCGGCGCCATTTTGCACTCCACGTGTAGATCTATCAAATAGCTCATCTTCACTCGTCGACAATTCAGGTTCAGCTCCCTTTTCCCGCTGAGATTTTTTGTCACCCTTGTTTGGCTTTTTTTTTTTACCGCTCATTTTATTCAGCAACTCTTTCTTTATCACGTAGAAACAGTTTGGTGGAGCAATATAATTAAAAGAAATTAAATTTGGCGGTTTTTGCCAGGAGCTTTAGCAAAGCACGTCTAACCCGTACAGTGACATGCGCAATGACGATTTTCCAAAAAAAGTACTACGATTTTCCAAAGTAATAACATGGTACTTAACGTATAGGTCTGTGAACACTTGGAAATCATGGTTATTATCAATATTTACAAATCATGGTTTAGTAGACAATTGTGACATCTGTCCAATATTCATATAAGTCGTGAACTCAGCTCTAAAGATCAAACTACTTTTTTTTTGTACTTTCTGACAATTGAGCTAAGTTGTCAGTTTGTCTTGAGCAGTACCATAATTGGGAAAGTTTAACAAACTGCAAAGTGAGTCATATAAGACCACCACAGAATGATCTGTAATGAGTTACAAAAGGAGAGGGTTCTCCCTGGTTGAAAGTATACGGGGGTGTGCCACGGTTTTGGTGGAGACTATTTGGGCAAAAGTGCCCCTAAAAGTGCTCAATTAGGTCAAATTTGAGTGCTTTTTGGGTGTTTTTTTATGTGAAAAATTGGCATACTGGTGGGTGGCAAAAATAGCAAAAAGTAGGTATATAGAAAGTCTGCGTGGCACATCCCTGTAATTTTTTTTTTCGAAGAACACCCCTGGGACACATGGTTAGTACATGTGAGAAATTATGAGTGGTTATCACCATCAGTAACAGTAGTGCTTGATAAATAGGGTGCATTTTAGCACCCATTCTAGGTGTATTTGACTGTTTTCCTTTAGCATTTGAAAACTATGAGGTGAAGAGATACTGCACTTTTGTATACCAAAAGTTACTTTGCATGCACTCAAAACTTTTTTTATCAGAAAATTGCCAGATAGATTGAAAAAACTTTTTCTTAACTTTCATAATGAAAGATTTACATTGTATGCACTGTACAATTCAATGCATACTATAGGGTCCACAACTTATAAGTTCCCCCCTAATACTAATAAGTCCAAAAATAGTTTATAAGCCATAAAAAGGTATGTATAATAGCCCTATTTGTTTTACATATGTGGACCAATTTATACCATCACACGTCATTGGGTTCAGTCACAATGGTTCATTGTGTAAGAAAAGAGGCCGTTTTAAAAGTTGCACCCGAGTCCATAGCAGTTTGGTTTTCTTTAACAAACACATGAATAGACCTGGCCTACTGTATTGTTTGAGAGCTGATTCCTATGGACTCAGATGCAACTTTTAACACTGTTTAAAACGGTCTTTTTTTTACATAATGAACCATTGTGACTGAACGCAATGACGTGTGACGCTATAATTTGGCCCATAGATGCAAAACAAATAAGCCTACCAATACTTTTTTACATGTTTGCATTTCATCAAATATTTTTTGTTTTATTTAAAAAAATATATTTAGGTGGAACGTAAGTTGTGGACCATATATGAGAGTCACAATTTGTATGCTTTTTAAGGGCTCTGGTATGAAGGTTTCAACAGTATTTTTGTTGAGAGCACATCAGACATATTGATTTGTATTCTGAATACAAGGGATGTCCTTCTGATATCAAATAATTTTGATTTCTTAAAATTAGAATTTGATATTTTTGATATTTTTGATGTTTAACAGAAGTCCTTGAAGTAAGCTTTCTAAATCTAATGATATGTACTTAAAGTACAATCAGTTGAAAATTTTGACCTTTCGTATTGAAGATTTTTTTGGGGGGATCCATATCTTCAATATGAAAGGTCAAAATTTATAATTTGATCATCGGCTTTCCATCCCTTGATGTACATATCATCAGATTATTTAAGTTTAGTATGATGACTGTTAAATATCAAAATGTCAATTTTTAATCATTTGCCATAAAATATGAGAAGGACATTCTTTGTATTCACAATGCAGTTCGATAGGTCTGATGTGCTCTCATGTCCCACGAAAATGCTGTCCAAACTTTCATGATACCCCATAGCCCTTAAATGTTAGAAGTTATCAAAAATACTAATAATACACTTGAAGGGTGATACAGATTAACTTGATTAGGGGTACATATATTTAACAAACTTCCTTATACTGAAACTTTGAAATCACAAATAATATTCTTGAATGAACATACATAGATCTGCTTATTTGAGAGCAAAATACAGTAAGCCAAAGAATTAAGGTACCAGTTATGTTCACCCCTGTATATCCTAAACAAAAACAGATATGCCAATAGCTGCATCTTTAAACTCAAATTTAAGACCTCGTTCGTTGAAATTGTTCAAGAAATAAAGACACGACGATCCAAAAACCCAAGGAAGATGACAAAGTATAAATTGCAGTTTGTTCAATTGCATGCCCAATTGATTTGTACACAAAGCGTTCTCGAACAAGAGAACTAGCGCCATGCTTCCATTGATTAGCACATTAAAACTAGCATCGTGCTTTCATTGATTAGAACACAAAAGTCCAATTTATGATTTAATTTCTTCATTAGGTTTCAGATCACTGTTTCTTTAGTTCTCAACCAATTTCAACAAATTAGAGCTTAAGAGTACAGGTATTGGATGCTTGTTTTAAGTTTGACATATTTGTCTTTATTTATGATATGCAGAGGTGAACACAACTGGTACCTTAATTTTTTGGTCGCTTACTGTATATTAAATGCTGAAAAGACACCTGCATAACAGTCTGTCCATGTTGAGGTATAGATCCAGACTGAAGGGAGTGGTAGAGAGGAAGATGGAATTTTGGGGTATCCCTATATAGTGGGCCTACACTCTTGTAGGCCTACCTCTTTGAGGTATGGGTTACAGTTGCTTATGAAGATTTTCAATATGGGGGAGGGGCTGACAAAATAAACATTTGTTGACAACCCAATGATGACAATTTTAAAATATGTCAAAAACATTTTTCCTGGTTTATGATGAAAGTTGTCTCATTTCACCTGGAATTACTGGGGTAACTAAAGGGTACTAGCCTGAGCCCCACACTAAAATTATTGAGGGGCTGAGTTCCCCTTCCCCCCATTCCTAGGCGTATGTGTTACATATGCATTTTACAGTAGAGCTTTCCCTGCCGACAGTTCCTTATGGCTGTCAGATGGTGGAGCTCTGTCCAATTCTCTTCAAGAAACCTGTTTTTCAAATAACTCTACCTCATACTTCCAATTTCAATTTGCGCAGTCCATAATAATAATGCTGAATATGGTAACTGACAATAAGTTGTGATATTATGCACCTATAATACCATGATACCAATAACATAATTCTATATTAGTTCCAATGACATGCCTATATCCAGAAATAATTGAGCTACAGCACCATTGGTGCTCTTGTTAATTTTTGACTCCTGTATCATGGTTATACCTCCTCCTTTTTAGCCCATACTTTTGACTTAGAGACATAGGAGCTTATTCTGTTAAAATTATCTAAAAGATATATACCATAAAGGTACGCCTAATAGCGCTATGGGCTCTCTTGACTTAAGTGGAATTTTAGGCACAACCTAAAAGTGCCCTCTATGTAAAATTCCCAGCAAATAAGGGCACTGAACCTTAATTCTTAATGGGGTTTCAGAGGAGGAACCTCCCTATATGCACATGAAATTTACTCCAAGGCAAAGGAGCCCAAGTGCGTCATTAGGCGAATTTTTATGGTATCAACCCTCAATTCTTCCTTTGTTCTTGCAATCATGAAACACCTGATATGACCATACGCTTAAAGATTTAATTAATGTGCTTTTTATTTGGTTCAATACCGACATCCGGCTCCATTGCTACAGCAATCAAAGTGAATTGGTTAACAAAAAAATGGTGGCCATCTTCTTTTTCACCACAAATTTATGTCATTTGATGTATTGTATTGTTTTCACCCTCAGATATTGAAGGTTTCATGTAGACATGTATAAAAATCAATAAAACAGATTATACTATCCATTAGGAATTCATTTTTGATTTATTGGTGTTTTTGACTAAAATAATAATAATGTAAAATGTTAAAATGACTGCTTTTTATACTTTAAAATGTGACACGATCTGGTCCATGGGGGCCAAAGGAGGCATTTTTGAAAAGTGAGTTACTGTAATTATAAACACGCTACATACAATTGGCTATCATTGACTGAAAACACAAAGGTCTAGCATACTGGTTCTTAAGTTATCATTCTTGATGCCTATTGGCTACCTTTTCTCTCTGTGATCTAAGGTTGCCAATTGGCTACCTTTTCTCTCTGGGATCTAAGATTGCCAATTGGCTACCTTTTCTCTCTGGGATCTAAGGTAGCCAATTGGCTACCTTTTCTCTCTGGGATCTAAGGTAGCCAATTGGCCACCTTTTCTCTCTGTGATCTAAGGTAGCCAATTGGCTACCTTTTCTCTCTGGGATCAAAGGTAGCCAATTGGCCTCCTTTTCTCTGTGGAATCTAAGGTAGCCAATTTGCTACCTTTTCTCTCTGGGATCTAAGGTTGCCAATTGGCTACATTTTATCTCTGGGATCTAACCTTTTCTCTCTGGGATCTAAGGTAGCCAATTGGCTACCTTTTCTCTCTGGGATCTAAGGTAGCCAATTGGCTACCTTTTCTCTCTGGGATCTAAGGTAGCCAATTGGCTACCTTTTTTTCTCTGGGATCTAAGGTAGCCAATTGGCTACCTTTTCTCTCGGATCTAAGGTGGCAAATTGGCTGCCTTTTCTCTCTAGCTTTGGGATCTAAGGTAGCCAATTGGTTACCCTTTCTCTCTGGGATCTAAGGTGCTAAAAGGTGACCAATTGGCTACCTTTTTCTCTGGGATCTAAAAGGTAGCCAATTGGCTACCTTTTCTCTCTGGGATATATGCTGGTACATCATGACCTATTCTCTATATGATACATGTCAATTGGCTACATTTTCTCTCCGGGATCTAAGGTGGCCAGTTGGCTACCTGTGATCTAAGGTAGCCAATTGGCTACCTTTTCTCTCTGGGATCTCTTTGGGATTTAAGGTAGCCAATTGGCTACCTTTTCTCTCTGTGATCTAAGGTAGCCAATTGGCTACCTTTTCTCTCTGGGATCTAAGGTAGCCGATTGGCCACCTTTTCTCTCTCTGATCTAAGGTAGCCAATTGGCCACCTTTTCTCTCTCTGATCTAAGGTAGCCAATTGGTTACCTTTTCTCTCTGTGATCTAAGGTAGCCAATTGGCTACCTTTTCTCTCTGGGATCTAAGGTAGCCAATTGGCCACCTTTTCTCTCTGGGATCTAAGGTAGCCAATTGGCCACCTTTTCTCTCTGAGATCTAAGGTAGCCAATTGGCTACCTGTTCTCTGTGGAATCTAAGGTGGCCAATTGGCTACCTTTTCTCTTATTGTTATGATCTATGCTGGCACATAATGACAAAAGAAAAATACTACTTCTCTCTCTAGAATCTATGCTGGTACATGACAAAAAATAGCCTTTTCCCTTGCAACATGGGAGAGATATATGTATGATTTGTATGCCAGCAACTAGTTATCAAATGAGAGACTAACATTATCATGATAATTGGCTGGTATGTTATATTGTTGTGCTGACACTTTTAACAGAAAATAAAGGATATTGTCCAGAAAGTGCGGTGTATTTTGTTCTTAATTAAGGTTGTGTTTTTTCCTGATAATTAATAATTTTATCTGAATTGAATATCAAGACTGCTTTTTTCCTGTGTAAAAACGAAATGCAATATGCAAGATGGGAGAGAATAGATCCAACAATATAATTCACTTACTAATGTTTGGAAATGGATCCCATAGAAGACCACCTCCTCAATATTTCCCAATGAATTTCAAAAATGAGATTTAATTGTTGCGATAAAACAGATATTAAGCTGTTGGCATATAAAAATGTAAGATAGTTATGAAATAGGTCTGTCATGCCCAGTCAAAATGTTTATTTCGCTTATATTTGGAAGAAAATCATTTTCAAAAATATATAATCAGGTGTTTAATGAAGAAAGGAAAAAGGAAGAAGGCAAGAAAGCAGGCAAAAATGGGAAATGAATGTATAGGAAGAAATCAAGGCTATCACACATTAACAAATGTCAAAACCAGTCTATAAATCCAGACACATACAATGACCATCTACCTTGCTCCTTCAGACCCATGAAATGATTTCCCCAATTATCTGCCTTGTCCCTACATATAGATCAACTCTTGTCAAAGGTAAATGCATAAGAAGAAGGAATGAAATAATAACAGTAAGAAAGAAAGATTTGAAAGAAAATAATGAAGAAAGGAAAAAGGAAGAAGGCAAGAAAGCAGGCAAAAATGGGAAATGAATGTATAGGAAGAAATCAAGGCTATCACACATTAACAAATGTCAAAACCAGTCTATAAATCCAGACACATACAATGACCATCTACCTTGCTCCTTCAGACCCATGAAATGATTTCCCCAATTATCTGCCTTGTCCCTACATATATATCAACTCTTGTCAAAGGTTAAGGAATTGGAATTGGTGACAGGTTTATAAACACATTGGAGTTGATGACAAGTTTGAGACAAGGACAGTTGCTTATAAGAGCACACCTCCTACTTATAAGAGCATTTTGGTGGGTGCTACTAGTTTGTAAGAATATTCGCGGCGTACGCCGCTCATACTCTTACTACTACTAAGAGGCTGAAATGAGGTATTGTTTTATGGATTTAGAGTATGGAGAGTCGAGTGCTGATTTTTGGAATAGTAGTAGAACACAAACTTCCAGCTCATAAAACCAACTTTGTCGGGCTGGAAAGGTTTCCGTTTATTTATAATGTGTGGTCAAATATGTGTTATTTTTGACAAAAACAAGGCTTTTCTTCCAAAAAAATCTAATATTGCCAACAATAGCAAACATGGACATTTAATTTTTTCTTGCCAGTTTTATTGACTAATCACCAAGTATTATCCTAGCATTTTGTAATATTTCAATCCCTATTAACTCGAAATTTGATCATTAGTTATCATTGCTCTCACATGTTACCAGTTATTTACATGGGCGTAGCATTTTGTAATATTTCAATCCATATTAACTTGAAATTTAATTTGCATCAGTTATTATTGCTCTCACATGTTACCAGTCATTATATTTTAATCGGTTTAATTTTGGAGATAACTAATGCCATTTGTAATTTTTGTGAGTTGCGCAAAGTCAAATAAAATAACAGTTTACAGTAATTATTGACAGAACACTTTGCAGAAGTTTTTGGCAATCGTGTGCTTGCTTTGAAGCACGAACTGAAATGACCCCTAAGATCTCATGATCTTACACCTCTGGATTTCTTTTACTTTAAAGAACGTGTTTAAACATGTGATGTTCATGTTGCTTCTGATTTTATTTGACTTGGCGCAACTGCATTTCTACTCGACTCACAAAAATAGCAACTGAGTCCTTATTAATGGTCATACACCAGTGATTTTACAGTTGTGGGAGGACGAGATGTTGCTTCTTTGACCAAATAGCTCGTACTTTTTAACATAGTGCGATTTTTTAAGGTTATTAATTATTTTAAACTGTTGTGATTTGGTAGTTCACGGCATCTTACAAATGGTAGTGAGCTTTGGCAAAAACTGCATTGCTCAATTCATAGCGAGCGTGTAGAAGAAATAAAATATTACAGATATACTTTTATAGGTGCTGCGGTTCTTGAGTTACGTTGTGAAGAGGGCTGAAACAACAACACTTTTGTAAAACGTACATAACTCATTAACAACAATAAATTAAGCAAGTTTGCAAAGTATACGATTTGTAGAATGAACTTTTGCAAAACATCAAGGTGTTAATGTTCAATAATATATTGATCTAGATAATGAAAATCAATTTTTAGGTTGCTTCGACCAACAATACCTCGTCTACCCTTAAGGGATCTAAAATGAGCGTTTATTGCGTTTCGACAGTATTTTTGTGGGACATGAGAGCACCTCAGACCTATCGAATTGCATTCTGAATACAAAGCATGTCTTTCTGATATCAAATAATTTTCATTTTTGAAAATCACAATATAATACAAATTTTATGACAAATTATAAAAATTTGATATTTTTCAAATTTTGATATATAACAGTCCTCGAAGTAAATTATATAAATCTAATGATATATTCTTAAAGTGTATGTAGCAGGGAGGAAAAGCCGACGGTCAATTGAAAATTTTGACCTTTCATATTGAAGATATAGATTTTTTTTCCCAAAAAGACCTAATTTTTTTGGTGTTTTGGGAAAAAATCCATATCTTCAATACGAAAGGTCAAAATTTTCAATTGATCGTCGGCATTTCATCCCACCTACATACACGTTAAGTATAAATCATCAGATTTATAAAGTTTACTTCGAGTACTGTTAAATATCAAAAATATCATTTTTAATGATTTGCCATAAAATGTGTATTAAATTGCGAATTTCAAAAACCAAAATTATTTGATATCAGAATGACATTCTTCGTATTCAGAATGCAATTCGATATGTCTGATGTGCTCTAATGTCCCAAAATAAATACTGTCCAAACGTTCATACCCCAGCCCTTAATCTGTATACTTTATTTTCAGTGATACACCCTGTATAACGGATGCGGTCAAATGATTGGCGGGATTACCAACCATTTTGCAGTCTCCTTCGCAGCCAGTTTGGTTACGCTCCCTCCACACAAGCAGTCTGCCAATGATAACGAACTGATCCTTTTTGCTTGGCTAACTGTTTTCTGACAACCTCATCCAGCTTGACGTCAAACAAAGTTTCAATTGGTCGATCGACTATACGGCTACTTAATTATTCATGAGCAATTTTGACCCCCCCCCCATCTCGCCAGCTGACTGAGGTCAATCAAGTTCACGTATGTACAGCTCTACAGCTACGTACGTGTAGCCAATCAGAAACGGCGTTGTAAGTGGCCATTGGCAGACTGTTTGTGTGGAGGAGCGTAACCAAACTGGTTGCGGAGGAGACTAACCATTTGGGAGTCATTACGTAGTCGGATCATTAGCCGGTTCAGGTCTTTCGTAATACGATTTTTGTGCGTCGTTAAAGAAAAACAGGTGTGGTGACCGCCATTATAAAGTCTCTCCGATCTGTGACAGTCGAATTATACCCTGTTGCAATCCGTAGCGGGAGTACGACTAGTTTATCATGTTTCACAATGCAAGAGGTTTCCTCATAATGTTTATTTCGACAAAAATATCAAATAATATGTATTATCGACATGCCTATCCAATAAGAATAAATTTGACAATAAAATACAATGTGAAGGTCAAATGTGTTTTGACCATGCGTCCGGGAAGTTAGGGTTTTTTTGCTATGCCCTTGCTAATCTGTTTAATTGTATTTTCAAAGGGTGATTTTATGGGGGTATTGATACTTTAATATCAGCCTAGTAAGTGAGAAAGTTGGAAAACATGGGCCAATTAAACAGATACTCATAATCAGATGGATTTTGACCCCAGCAGTTTTTAAACCGCTGCTTCCCAACAAAACCAATTATATTTCTAATTAACTGTTATTTATGACAATATGTCCAACCTCAACGCAACACGAAAAATATTTACAAACACAATTTTCTTGCGATTTCAAGCGACCAAATGGTCTATCGGCGTGTTTATTGCTTGGGTATAATAAATCCAATGCTTTATATTGTAGTCCATTAAAGAAACAGTCCCTCATTTCAAATCATTAGTTTTGGTTTCTCTTTTGTTCAGAAACCAAAAATCAAGGGATTAAAAAGTGGAGATGAACTGGTCTGCAATCATAACACTATTGTGCTGGGAGGACACAAGAGGGTATATATAACCAAAAGTATAATGGCCTATAACCATACGTATATGGTTGAATCCAACCAAAAGTGTCCACAGGCCAAAAATAAAAGTCCAAAATAAAAATGTCTCCACAATTTTTTTCCTTTTGCCCATTGATTGATGGCATGTTGGCCTTATAGGAACCAAAAGTGCCATCACTAATCTTGAAAATAAATCCAGGACGTGTGATAGTAAATGTGACATTAAAACCCAATGTTGCCTACGAATACCACTAGGATGCTTTCACTATCGCAATACTAATCGACCTAAAACAAATGGAATATTCCCATTAACACTTTTTTCGTGTAATTTAGACCACGGGGTGTCAAGAAAATGCCAGCTCAATCAGAAAATATTTGTTTTTATTTTTATAACGCGATCAATATGATCTTAGTCAATTTATGCTAGTTTATTTTGAAAATGAAGTTAGGTCAGTTTCTGTATTTTATTTATCAAATGAGTATGAATAAATTTACATATTGTATAAGAACGAGTGGGATATCTGTTTTCAGGAATATTAGGAATTATACGCATACACCTAATGCTTTATAAAATGATAGGTGAAGAAACCCGGGTATGCATATAGGTAACATGAGCGATTTAACAATTTCTATATTGAGTTTAGAGGTTCAAATTTTGCTATTATGATAATGAATGAATAAAATGGTAGTTTTTAGATCTCTTTCAGATGGTACGTCCAAATGAATGAGTGCTTTTACCTTAGATCAAAATTTTTTTGATGCTTTTAGCAAAATTTTGAACACTTCATTTTGATATACAAGTAGTTAAACAGCAAATTTACATAATAAATTGTTGATTGAATCCGTATATGGGTAATAATATTGTCCGGGGTACCGCTTAAAGTTTTGACAATTAATTTCCATTGGTAGGGACACTTCATTACACATGTCATGTATTCGTAAGTAACATTTCAGTATTTGTAGGTAAGAATGAGACTTATCGTGGATATCGCAATCAAATCTTCATTTTATAAAGCACTTTGAATGTATTATTTTCTTTATGTGCATTTATTGATACTTGAGACCCTATCATGTATATTTAATGTCGGTTCACAGTGGTTGAAAGAGGATCGAAGTAAGAAACAAAGGCACTAAAGTGACTTTAATTTGCTTAATTGCACAAAATCGCTTAAAAAAAGTTATTGCAGACTAGTGAAGTCCATCTTGGAGTCAGTTACGTCTTGTGGCCTTTCATTTGAGGGCAACTATAATTAGCTTTATACTAGAGTCCACCACTGTGTTGTCTAGATCATGAGACAATGAGAAAAGTCGTATTTGTCCATGGTATTCGTGGGTAAACTTAGCGAAAACGTTAAAAGTTACCTTCGAATAAACCAATTTGGACACAAATTACTCAGAAACCAGAAAGTCGGTAAACGTTTAAAATGAAACACACATGACAGCTGACAAATTCAAGTATTATCCCTTCTAATCTTCTTCGAATCTGATTTTTCTTTCAAATGAGCAGACCGTCGTCTATTTCAGTATATATTTTTCAACAATTAAGCCATATTCAGTTTTGCATCGTGGGCATATATGTGAATACTTGCTTTTATTGTCGACATCTCAGAAATATTTAAACGCGGGCTATTGAAACTTGGTAGAAATAAAGACTGCATTACCCTACACCTATTGCTTAACTATTGTTTACTATTCTCTCAGTTTGTGGAAATGACACAGCTTTTAACATGTATTCGGAGGTAATGCATATTTTTTACCAAACCTACCTTTGTGCCATTTAGAATTTCTGGCAGCTAAACACAATAATAAAGATGTCCGAATTCAATGCATTTCAGTATTGGACATATCAAAGCTTGTATCAATTGCGCATTTATTAGTGATTTCCATTTTTTAAAGATATATCTAGTGCTATGACAAATTGTATTCGTAGGTAATGTAAGAAAATACCACTCAAACAATTATCACAAATAATTCATAATTATGCACGAATATGTGAAAAATTGAACAGGCAATCTTTGAATACACACCTTTCAAGAAATCAATTTAGATTCAATCCAATGACTTCTTTTCATAACTGATTTAGATGTTTTTAAAAATACTTTAAGAAATATTTTGAAAAAATGGGTAAAAATAGCATGTTTTGGGGTCTCTGTGTCTAAGTTTTTCACAGAAGGGGTCTTATTATATATGGCGCGAAGCGTATGATCAAGGCAAATAAACACAATGCAAAAACGAATGCCAATTGATTGATACTTTTAAGTTATGGCCCTGAACATGCCGTGTACACTTTTCGTTGGATTCGGCCATATAATAGCCTATTGTGCTAACATTGTCATTATCGGATATCTATCAACGCGGGCGACAGTTGATGCTCTCTGCCGTAGGTGGCACACTTTCATGACACCTTATAATTACACCCAAGTTCTATACGAGGCCTACATGTAGAAATCATGTGCATATAATACCGCAAACGTTCGCCTAATGGCACTATGGAGTTCATGGAAATGAGAGAGCGCCATCCTGTAAAAAGCCGACTATTATCATTGATCATTAAGGGTACGTGTAGTTAAAGGGTGAAACCTATCGACACATTCAATTATGAACAAGATCGAACAAACTTGTTCATGATAATGCGGTAATCATTCACCTGATACGTTGTGGCCCAGCGAGCAGAGCATTAGACTATAGTGCGAGGATAAAGAGAACTTGTGGAGAAGATGGATGGTTCGAATCTCATGCAGTAATTTCTGACAGATTATGATGTCTGTCAATATTTTTTTTTCTGATTTGAGGAAATTTTATTCTCTATTTTCTTGATTTTATCTTTAACATTGTTTATATAATTTTATTATTTTATCTTGTATGTGTCTTTTTCATGATTCTTTGTTTTTATCGTTTCATTTTAGAGTAACTCAATCCATTCAATCAAATGTTGTAATGAACCTATTGTATAGGCATTTGTTATGTGTGTGAGACGAACTGCATTTGAGTAGTCCGCCATATTTACGGGATGATACGTCATATGCACAGCCTCTATTCAGTTGGTCGTTGTATGATTTTGTTCGTTCACTCATTCAAATTTTATTTATATCATTTGAAGACTGAGGCGAGTGTCCTTGCCTATGCATCAGTGGTCATAAGAGGTATATCATTTTATTCGAAGGGGGGGGGGGTCCCAAATATACGGGGGTCATAAAGTCTTGAAAAGAATAATAGGAGGGGGTCATAAAAAGTTTTATGACCAAAATGTAGGGAGTCTATGGCAAGTATATTGCACAATAGAACAGAAAAACCTGGTTTTTCGTAGATAAACCTGGTTTTTCGATCGAGAAACCTGGTTTTTCGATCGAGAAACCTGGTTTTTCGATCGAGAAACCTGGTTTTTCGATCGAGAAACCTGGTTTTTCGATCGAGAAACCTGGTTTTTCGGTGAAAAACCAGGTTTCTCGGTCGATAAACCTGGTTTATCAAAAACTATGACAATCGAATTTGAAAAACCTGGTTTTTCGATTGAAAAACAAGGTTTATCAAAAAAACTATGACAATCGATTTGAAAAACCAAGTTTATAGTCGAAAAACCAGGTTTATCGGTCGATAAACCTGGTTTATCAAAAACTATGACAATCGAATTTGAAAAACCTGGTTTTTCGATTGAATTGATCAAAAATACTATGACAATCGATTTGAAAACCAAGTTTATCGGCGAAAAACTAGGTTTCTCGGTCGATAAACCTGGTTTTTCAAAAACTATGACAATCAAATTCGAAAAACCTGGTTTTTCGATTGAAAAACCAGGTTTATCAAAAAAAACTATGACAATCGATTTGAAAAACCAAGTTTATAGTCGAAAAACCAGGTTTATCGGTCGATAAACCTGGTTTATCAAAAACTATGACAATCGAATTTGAAAAACCTGGTTTTTCGATTGAATTGATCAAAAATACTATGACAATCGATTTGAAAAACCAAGTTTATCGGCGAAAAACCAGGTTTCTCGTTCGATAAACCTGGTTTTTCAAAAACTATGACAATCAAATTCGAAAAACCTGGTTTTCGATTGAAAACCAGGTTTATCAAAAAACTATGACAATCGATTTGAAAAACCAAGTTTATCGACGAAAACCAGGTTTCTCGGTCGATAAACCTGGTTTTTCAAAAACTACGACAATCGAATTCGAAAACCAGGTTTCTCGGTCGATAAACCTGGTTTTTCAAAAACTATGACAATCGAATTCGAAAAACCAGGTTTATCAAAAAACTACATTGTATGACAATCGAAGCTAATCGAATGCTCTTCGAAAAACCGGAATTTCCAAACCATTAGTAATGGCGACACACTTCATGGCGCGCGGGCATGGTGTGATCAACGAGGTAGAAAGGATAGAGCTCCTGCCGATGTAAGGTGCTCTTACATATACCCCTTGAAGATTCCACATCCATCCTACCAATATCATGTTAAAAACCTATAAGCACATCATGATTTATCACTAAATGGCGGACGGAAAATTTCTGAAAATTTGCTGGCATGGAGTGTACAGTACCAGGGGGAATCGATGCGTGTACGAAGTTGTGGTACTCGACAGTTTGTTTTCAAGCTCCTTGTAGGCCTATGTAGCGTACAGACTACAATAAATCAGCAAATCCACTCGGCTTCATAAGCGTCTGTTGTTTTATATTCCCCGTCTCTGAAATCAATGACGTAATCAAAATCTACTCAATATTCATATTTTCGAACGTTGTTTGCTCCAGTCCAGGCCCTGCTCCAGTCCTCAATACAACACAGTGAAGCGGCCGTGCGTGAGTACCGGTATTCGAGGCCTGGAGGATCTAGCCTAAGTGCAATCGGGGAGTGCAAGCGTATAGTATTCGATTGTCATAGTTTTTTTTGATAAACCAGGTTAATCAAAAACTATGACAATCGAATTCGAAAAACCTGGTTTTTCGATTCAGGTTTATCAAAAAAACTATGACAATCGAATTGAAAAACCAAGTTTATCGGCGAAAAACCAGGTTTCTCGGTCGATAAACCTGGTTTTTCAAAAACTATGACAATCGAATTTGAAAAACCTGGTTTTTCGATTGAAAACCCAGGTTTATCAAAAAAAAACTATGACAATCGAATTGAAAAACCAAGTTTATCAGGGAAAAACCAGGTTTCTCGGTCGATAAACTTGGTTTATCAAAAACTATGACAATCAAATTCGAAAAACCTGGTTTTTAGATTGAAAACCAGGTTTATCAAAAAAACTATGACAATCGAATTGAAAAACCAAGTTTATCGGCGAAAACCAGGTTTCTCGGTCGATAAACCTGGTTTTTCAAAAACTATGACAATCGA
This sequence comes from Amphiura filiformis, assembly GCF_039555335.1. Lineage (NCBI taxonomy): Eukaryota > Metazoa > Echinodermata > Ophiuroidea > Amphilepidida > Amphiuridae > Amphiura > Amphiura filiformis. The sequence continues at coordinate 41,473,825 of NC_092631.1, read as the reverse complement.
ATTCGAAAAACCTGGTTTTTTGATTGAAAAACCAGGTTTATCAATAAAAACTATGACAATCGAATTGAAAAATCAAGTTTATCAGTGAAAAACCAGGTTTCTCGGCCGATAAACCTGGTTTCTCAAAAACTATGACAATCAAATTCGAAAAACCTGGTTTTTCGATTGAAAAACCAGGTTTATCAAATCGAAAAACCAAGTTTATCGATTGGATTGTCTCTGAAATCAATGACGTAATCAAAATCTACTCAATATTCATATTTTCGAACGTTGTTTGCTCCAGTCCAGGCCCTGCTCCAGTCCTCAATACAACACAGTGAAGCGGCCGTGCGTGAGTACCGGTATTCGAGGCCTGGAGGATCTAGCCTAAGTGCAATCGGGGAGTGCAAGCGTATAGTATTCGATTGTCATAGTTTTTTTGATAAACCAGGTTAATCAAACACTATGACAATCGAATTCGAAAAACCTGGTTTTTCGATTGAAAACCAGGTTTATCAAAAAACTATGACAATCGAATTGAAAACCAAGTTTATCGGCGAAAAACCAGGTTTCTCGGTCGATAAACCTGGTTTTCAAAAACTATGACAATCGAATTTGAAAACCTGGTTTTCGATTGAAAAACCAGGTTTATCAAAAAAAACTATGACAATCGAATTGAAAAACCAAGTTTATCAGGGAAAAACCAGGTTTCTCGGTCGATAAACTTGGTTTATCAAAAACTATGACAATCAAATTCGAAAAACCTGGTTTTAGATTGAAAACCAGGTTTATCAAAAAAAAACTATGACAATCGAATTGAAAAACCAAGTTTATCGGCGAAAAAAACCAGGTTTCTCGGTCGATAAACCTGGTTTTTCAAAAAACTATGACAATCGAATTCGAAAAACCTGGTTTTTTGATTGAAAAACCAGGTTTATCAATAAAAACTATGACAATCGAATTGAAAAATCAAGTTTATCAGTGAAAAACCAGGTTTCTCGGCCGATAAACCTGGTTTCTCAAAAACTATGACAATCAAATTCGAAAAACCTGGTTTTCGATTGAAAAACCAGGTTTATCAAATCGAAAAACCAAGTTTATCGATTGGATTGTCATAGTTTTTGATAAACCTGGTTTATCAGCCGAAAAACCAAGTTTATCAAAAAACTCTGACAATCGAATTGATAAACCTGGTTTTTCGATTTGCAAAAACCTGTTTTTTCGATCGAAAACCAGGTTTTTCGATTGAAAAACCAGGTTTATCGACGAAAAACCAGGTTTTTCTGTTCTATTGTGCAATACACTTGCCATAGGAGTCACACGATGACCACAGAAAGTGTGTTATTTTTATTCAAAAAGACTGATTTCAATACAATTTTGGGGTTTGGGATCATAAAATTTTTGTTGCCGAAATAGGGGGTGCGCAATTTTATTGACGAAGACTTTTTGTAAATTTGGGACCCCCCTTCCGAAAAAAATGATAGCCCTCTAAGAGGATTCAAAAGATAACCTCTGCCCCAATAATCCCTAGCTATATTTGTTTGAAACTGTTCCACGGAGGATGTATCATAATATGCTCAGTCTTCAAATGATATAAATAAAATTTGAATGAGTGAACGAACAAAATCATACAACGACCAACTGAATAGAGGCTGTGCATATGACGTATCATCCCGTAAATATGGCGGACTACTCAAATGCATTCAACAAAAGCAGGTGGTGTATGACATGCAGTCCCTAAATTCAGTAAATTTTCATCGTCAACCGTGTAATTGAATGGGATTATTTTGAAATTTTAAAACGCTTGAAATATCACAAACAAATAGGCCTATGTTGATCAATAATATAAATACAAGCTAAAACCGTTGGGGTTCGATAATGAACCCCACAAAACTAACCGAGTATATGGAAAATGCCATACGGCCGGGCGGTTTCACGAGTTGCCGGCTCGATCATGTCATCCGCCGCCTGAACAAAAGCATGAGTGCATCTACCGCGACAGTTCGTCACACACACATAACAAAATGCACTACGATCAAATAGGTTGATGACAACATTTGATTGAATGGACTGCACTGCGCCATGATTACGGGGAAGAAACCGGTTCAAATCCTTTGTTTGGAGCCAATCGATAAACGCAAGGCCTCTATAGCTATCATTGAATACTGGCTAGGATTCCAGAACACAATGAGAACATGTTATAAGGCGCTTTGGAAGGCACACTATACCCCAACGGCTTTCCATATTATGTGCACTCAACAACTAGTCAGTATCGAAGCCCGGTATCGAAGTTACGTAATGTTACTATGTCAACGGGATCACGCGCTTAAGTAATGAACCACGATCGAAACAATCAGTACACAAAAAAGGCATACCAAAATAGCGTGATCGTAAGGCTGAGTTCACATAGAAGTATACGGTATACGGTATTCGCTATACGAAATACGCTCATTCGATCAGGCTGAGTTCATATAGGAGTATTCTATGTGAACTCAGCCTGATCGAATGAGCGTATTTCGTATAGCGATAGCGAGTCTAGGCATGATAGGTCAGTTTACCAATTTTCTTCGTCTAATCAAATGCTTGTAAGTTTACTTCTTGAGGTCACATTACATTCAATGAGGTGTCATAATGTGCCATACTGCAGTTACTGTCCGTTTTCCTATACACAATACACAGTGCTCTCACCATTGACGCGTGACCTCTACAAATGGAAGAATGGGCACTTGCCTAGTTAACATCACTGTGTGAAAAATAACCAGCCAATATTTAACTTATTCTCTAAACTTCTAGCAAATATATTTCTCTAACATGACCTAAAATTACAGCTAGGTTAGATGTTCAGAAATAGTCGCACTTTTGTAAAATATGAGTGAGGGCAAGGCATAGCTAGCCAACTCCCCGTGTTAATTGAATGGAGATTTGACCGAAAATATTGGTATCGGACCGCTCACTTCTGAAGGATGCCACAAAAAACGGTACAAGCTACATTTAAACTATTCTCTGGCAATCATCATGATGAGTTTCTTATATAGTATGCCGAAATTGGGTACTGTAGGTGATTGAAAAAGGGTCGCACTTCTGTGTTTTAGGAAGGATATGTAAACGACAGATAACACCAAACATATGAAGAAATTATTTCCAAACAGTGTTAAGTCAACAATCATTATGTTGCTCATTTTCAAGAATGCTGGTTAACAAAAAGCAGGCCATTGTCTCATTTCGTGAACAAAGGTCCACAACCATTGTTTCCTTGCGTTTCCTTTATAATCGGTTACCCAACTGAAGCTGTATTATAGCAGCTCATTGCTATATCGCACATATAAAACAGACACATGTGCACAGCCAGAGAAGATCCGATTTAATCAGTTGAGCTGTTTCAATGAGTGTTATCTTGGTTTAATAGCTTTTAATGGGGTTTAAGTCCTGCAAAGGTCGAGGTGAATTCTACTGTAGACATGACTGCATCATGCAGAATTAGATAGTGCATCTATTTAAAAAAAAAATGAATTTACCCACATAAGGTTTAGTTTTAAAACGCGGGATACGGCCTTTTCGAATAGTGCCCTCTTATGTGACCCGGTACTATGAGATTACCTTGCTCGATTTAAGCTATACGCGTACACCTGTAAAACGTGCACCGTATACCCGAATAGTATACTTCTATGTGATCGTAGCCTTATGTGACCCGGTACTATGAAATTGTCTTGCACGATTTAAGCTATACGCGTGCACCTGCAAACCGTGCACCGTATACCCGAATAGTATACTTCTATGTGAACGCAGCCTAATGATCGCCATACAAACAGTGCTTGGTTCCGATACCATCACGGAGTTACGTAACTACTTCGTGGTCTGATAGTTATATGATCAATGGTCTGATCTACTTGGGTTCGATCCTTTTAAGAAAAGAAAAAATATCTGATCATTTATAATGCATAAATGAATAAAGTAATGTAGTTACACAATTTGAAACATTGAGGCCGTTCTATTTTTCAAAGGTCATTTAACTGTTAAATGTAGTGGAATATATCACGCATTGATAGGTAGCAGGTGGAGCAAATTTTGTCAGCGGTTTTTGTTGCCGTTTGTTCGCAGTGCCTATTTATCTAAAAAAAAATAAGAAAATTAAAATTAAATTAAAAAAAATTCACAATATTCGTTCGTAAAATGGGGACAAAATCCAAAAACATTTCTTGGCCCTTGTTCACATAAAAGTGGGATCAGAAATCAAGATTCGAACAAGTACCATTCACCATTCAAGGCGCACCCTCTACTGACTGAGCTAACGGGTCAGACAATAGAAGGGTGTAATTTTGAACTGAAGAATATTAAACAAATATGAAGAAATTACAATGTTATAAAAAGATTTACCAAAATGAGTTAGGTATAACGTATGAATCGATATACAAATTAAGTCCAATGGCACTTTGAGAAAGAATACCTGAAGAAACCCCAAAACATTTGCTGCTCTAGCAACTAACCTAGTGACCTAAAGTATTGGGTCATGTCACGATATTTTTTTTTCTGAGGCATTATGTCCAGGTTGCTCAATTTAACATACACGTATCCTTAATGCTGTTGAGATTTTACAAGAATGGCGCTCTCACATTTCTAAGAATCCAAAAGCGCCATTAGGCGAACGTTTACGGTACTCCTTGAAGAGTAAATGTTGAGTAAAATAATTGCTCAACTCATGTGGTAAATCTTACTCAACCTCAGTTGAGTACCATTTTACTCTTATTTTGAGTCAAAGGGGGAATATTCGACCCTGGATTTATCATAGAGTAAAATTTACTCAGCGAAAGCCTAGTAAAAGTCTTAACCCAATTCTTTGTAAATGTCTAATCAACAAGATGAGTAAACAATTCATCGGCTATATTCCATAGTGGCATATAGTGTTTTTTGGTCATTTTTTTTTAATTGGCACATGTGTTTTTAATGATGTTCTCTTTCATTTTTCTAAGTCTCATCAGTCAAAATTAGCTAATTAAGTAGTAATTAATTAATTAAATGTGGCGTATAGTTACAAAGTGACATTTTATGTTTTCCATAGTGGCGTATCGATCATACGCCACTTTTTTATACACATTTTATAATTAAAAATATCGGCAAAAATGAAAAACATTGTATGTCATAGTGGCGTACACCTCGCTACATGTCATAGTGACGTATCGGACCTATACGCCACTATGGAATAAAGCCTACGAAAAGTATCTCCATAGGGATTACACTGCGATCGAAGTGACGAAAGGTTAACGTTGGGTTAGGGTATTGCGTGTTGCGTGTTTTCCATAGTGACGTATAGTTTTGTACTTATTGTTTTCAGTTTGCCAGTAATATTATGTGTTTATTTCTTTTGAAAAATATATAAAAATAAAATCTATTTACTTTACTACATAAATTTCACATCATTTACAAAATGTGATGAATTTCCGATTTACACAACTCGATTTTAAATTGGCATTTCTTCAAACCCGATTTTCTCGAAAAGTTGTTTATTCGCGGTGCCCCACTTATAAGCCACTATGGAATACAGCCGACGAATTAATCAGCATTGATGGAGTACAATTTACTCAAGTATTTAGTATTTTCCTTTTTACTGTCAAAAAGAGTAAAATTTTGCTCATATCTGGGAATTGTTTTTGCAGTGTACAATTACGTTATGAAAGCTGAATAAGCTACAAACAACATTTATTTTCATTTTAGACTTTTTTATAGTCTATGTTTTCTTCATTTCAGCTTAATTTAGCAGTTGTCATGGTTGTGTGTAAATTCCTATTACTATTAGATACGTTGTAATAAAACACGATTTTAAATATTTGTATATTAATTTTCTCTGAGGGTTTGCAGCAAAATTGATATTTTATTTTCCTTGGTATGGGTTTCAGTTGTGGCTAGTAGTCAGGTAATGATGATGGTGATGATGATGATGATGATATGATGATGATGATGACGACGACGACGATGATGATGATAATGATGACGACGATGATGATGATGATGATGATGATGATGATGATGATGATTATGACGATGATGATGATGATGATGATGATGATGATGATGATAATTAATACACAAACGACAAAGAGGAACAAACATGCCTAGCATGTAATTCTATTTTTAACATGGAAACGTTTGACCTCTTATCTTCTCGCAAACTAAGATTATGCATATCTTATCTCTTCAATAAACATTGTAAAAGTCGATTTGGCCTTGACACGTGGGCTTGCCGAAAATGTGAGCATGTCTACTATTTCCATGCTGTGAGTGATACCATCACGACTCTAACAATCATCTGACATCAGTTGTATTATCCATCATCATCATCATCATCATCATCATCATCATCATCATCATCATCATCATCATCATCATCATCATCATACTAGCACTCATTAGCACGAGGTGCGCTATTAGCGCTAATAGCGTAAGGTGTGCTACTAGCGCTATTAGCGCTAATAGCGTAGTGTGTGCTAATAGCGATTTAGCGCTCATTATTGTATCGTTTGCAAATTTGCAAATTGATCATTTTCTACGGATGGTAGGTGCTATTAGCGCTAATAGCGCTAATAGCACTCATTAGCGTGGGATGCGCTAATAGCGTAAGGCGTGCTAATAGCGCTATTAGCGCAAATACCGACAGGTATGCTAATAACGATATTACAACTCATTGTATTATGTGCCAAATTGTTCATTTTTTGCAAATGGTAGACGCTATTAGCGCTAATAGCACTAATAGCACTCATTAGAGCGAGGTGCGCTAATAGCGTAAGGTGTACTACTAGCGCTATTAGCGCTAATAGCGTAGTGTGTGCTAATACCGATATTAGCGCTCATTAGTGTATCGTTTGCAAATTTTAAAATTGACGATTTTCTACGGATGGTAGGTGCTATTAGCGCTAGAGAGACTCCCATACGACAACTTAACACTCCAAGTGAGTTCCAATATAAAAGGGCCCCGCAGGGCAACAAATCTAGTGTGACCAATGTCCCCACCATTAACAAAAAACATCAAGGCCGCATGGCCAGCAGGCCCGAGGCCAGAGACTCCCATACGACAACTTAAAACTCCAAGTGAGTTCCAATATAAATGGGCCCGCAGGGCAAGAAACTTAGTGTGATTGCTGTCCCCAACATCAACACAAAATATCAAGGCCGCAGTGCCGGCAGGCCCGAGGCCGGTGACTCCCATACGACAACTAAACACTCCAAGTAAGTTCCAATATAAAAGGGGCCCGCAGGGCAAGAAATTTAATGTGACCGCTGTCCCCAACATCAACAAAAACATTAAGGCCGCAGGGCCGTCAGGCCCGAGGCCGGTGACTCCCATACGACAACTAAACACTCCAAGTGAGTTCCAATATAAAAGGGCCCCGCAGGGAAAGAAAGCTAGTGCGACCGCTTTCCCCACCATCAACAAAAAAATATTAAGGCCGCAGGTCCGGCAGGGCCGAGGTCGGAGACTCCCATACGATAACTAAACACTCCAAGTGAGTTCCAATATAAAAGGGCCCCGCAAATCAAGAAATTTTGTGTGAGCGCTGTCCCCACCATCAGCAAAAAACATCAAGGCCGCAGGGCCGGCAGGCCCGAGGCTGGTGACTCCCATACGACAACTAAACACCATCAACAAAAATATTAGGGCCGCAGGGCCGACAGGCCTGAGGCCGGAGACTCCCATACGACAACTTAACACTCCAAGTGAGTTCCAACATAAAGGGGCCACGCAGGGCAACAAGGCTTGTGTGACCACTGTCCCCACCATCAGCAAAAACATCAAGGCCGCAGGGCCGGCAGGCCTGAGGCCGGAGACTCCCATACGACAACTAAACACTCCAAGTGAGTTCAAATATAAAAGGGCCCCTCAGGCCAAGAAACTTAGTATGACCGCTGTCCCCACCATCAGCAACAAACATCAAGGCCGCAGGGCCGGCAGGCCTGAGGCCGGTGACTCCATACGACAACTAAACACTCCAAGTGAGTTCCAATATAAAAGGGCCCCGCAGGGAAAGAAACTTAGTATGACCGCTGTCCCCGCCATCAGCAACAAACATCAAGGCCGAAGGGCCGGCAGGCCGAGGCCGGTGACTCCATACGACAACTAAACACTCCAAGTGAGTTCCAATATAAAAGGGCCCTGCAGGCCAAGAAAGCTAGTGAGACCTCTGTCCCTACCATCAACAAAAAACATCAAGGCCGCAGGGCCGGCAGGCCCGAGGCCGGAGACTCCCATACGACAACTAAGCACTTCAAGTGAGTTCAAAATTAAAAGGGCCCCGCAGGGCAAAACCTTAGTGTGACCGCTGTCCCCACCATCATCAATAAACATCAAGGCCGCATGGCCCGGCAGGCCTGAGGCCGGTGACTCCCATACGACAAATAAACCCACCAAGTGAGTTCCAGTATAAAAGGGCCCCGCAGGGCAAGAAAGCTAGTGTTACCGCTGTCCCCACCATCAACAAAAATATTAGATACGACAACTTAACACTCCAAGTGAGTTCCAATATAAAGGGGCCACGCAGGGCAACAAGGCTTGTGTGACCACTGTCCCCACCATCAACAAAAACATCAAGGCCGCAGGGCCGGCAGGCCTGAGGCCGGAGACTCCCATACGACAACTAAACATTTCAAGTGAGTTCCAATATAAATGGGCCCCGCAGGGCAACAAAGCTAGTGAGACCTCTGTCCCCACCATCAACAAAAAAACATCAAGGCCGCAGGGCTGGCAGGCCCGATGCCGGAGACTCCCATACGACAACTAAACACTCCAAGTTAGTTCAAATATAAAAGGGCCCCGCAGGGCAAGAAACTTATTATGACCGCTGTCCACGCCATCAGCAACAAACATCAAGGCCGCAGGGCCGGCAGGCCCGAGGCCGGTGACTCCCATACGACAACTAAACACTCAAAGTGAGTTCCAATATAAAAGGGCCCCGCAGGTCAACAAAGCTAGTGTGACCGCTGTCCCCACCATCAACAAAAAACATCAAGGCCGCAGGGCCGGCAGGCCCGAGGCCGGTGACTCCCATACGACAACTAAACACTCCAAGTGAGTTCCAATATAAAAGGGTCCCGCAGGGCAAGAAAGCTAGTGTGACATCTGTCCCCACCATCAACAAAAAACATCAAGGCCGCATGGCCGGCAGGCCCGAGGCCGGAGACTCCCATACGACAACTAAACACTCCAAGTGAGTTCCAATATAAAAGGGCCCCGCAGGGCAATAAAACTTAGTGTGACCGCTGTCCCCACCATCAACAAGAAATATCAAGGCCGCTGGGCTGGCACGCCTGAGGCCGGAGACTCTCTTACGACAACTAAACACTCTAAGTGAGTTCCAATTTAAAGGCCCCGCAGGTCAACAAAGCTAGTGTGACCACTAACCACTAATAGCACGCTTTCCCTAGACTTAGGATCTTTTTAGATTTAGCACAATTGCATATGACGTGCTATTAGCGCTAATAGCACGCTTTCCCTAGACTTAGAATCTTTTTCATTTAGCACAATTGCATACGACGTGCTATTAATTGCTATTAGCGCTAATAGCACGATTTACCTAGACTTACAAACTTTTTAGATTTAGCACAATTGCATATGACGTGCTATTAATTGCTATTAGCAATAATAGCGGTATTAGCGCTAATAGCACGCTTTCCCTAGACTTAGGATCTGTTTAGATTTAGCACAATTGCATATGACGTGCTATTATTTGCTATTAGCGCTATTAGCGCTAATAGCACGCTGTCTCCAGACTTAGAATCTTTTTTACATTTAGCACAATTGCATATGACGTGCTATTAATTGCTATTAGCGCTAATAGCACGCTTTCCCTAGACTTACAAACTTTTTAGATTTAGCACAATTGCATATGACGTGCTATTAATTGCTATTAGCGCTAATAGCGCTAATAGCACGCTTTCCCTAGACTTACAAACTTTTAGATTTAGCACGATTGCATATGACGTGCTATTAGCGCTAATAGCGCTATTAGCGCTAATAGCACGCTTTCACTAGACTTCGAATCTTTCTAGAATTACCACAATTGCATATGACGTGCTATTAATTACTATTAGCGCTAATAGCGCTATTAGCGCTAATAGCACGCTTTCCCTAGACTTACAAACTTTTTAGATTTAGCACAATTGCATATGACGTGCTATTAGCGCTAATAGCGCTAATATCACGCTTTCCCTAGACTTAGAATCTTTTTAGATTTAGCACAATTGCATATGACGTGCTATTATTTGCTATTAGCGCTAATAGCGCTATTAGCGCTCATAGCGCTATTAGCGCTAATAGCACGCTTTCCCTAGACTTACAAACTTTTTAGATTTAGCACGATTGCATATGACGTGCTATTAGCGCTAATAGCGCTAATAGCACGCTTTACCTAGAATTAGAATCTTTTAGATTTAGCACAATTGCATATGACGTGCTATTATTTACTATTAGCGCTAATAGCGCTAATAGCACGCTTTCCCTAGACTTAGAATCTTTTTAGATTTAGCACAATTGCATATGACGTGCTATTATTTGCTATTAGCGCTAATAGCGCTAATAGCACGCTTTCCCTAGACTTACAAACTTTGTAGATTTAGCACAATTGCATATGACGTGCTATTAATTGCTATTAGCGCTAATAGCGCTAATAGCACGCTTTCCCTAGACTTATAATCTTTTAGATTTAGCACAATTGCATATGACGTGCTATTATTTGCTATTAGCGCTAATAGCGCTAATAGCACGCTTTCCCTAGACTTAGAATCTTTTTAGATTTAGCACAATTGCATATGACGTGCTATTATTTGCTATTAGCGCTAATAGCGCTATTAGCGCTAATAGCACGCTTTCCATAGACTTAGAATCTTTTTAGATTTAGCACAATTGCATATGACGTGCTATTAATTGCTATTAGCGCTAATAGCGCTAATAGCACGCTTTCCCTAGACTTAGAATATTTTTAGATTTAGCACAATTGCATATGACGTGCTATTATTTGCTATTAGCGCTAATAGCGCTATTAGCGCTAATAACACGCTTTCCCTAGACTTAGAATCTTTTTAGATTTAGCACAATTGCATATGACGTGCTATTATTTGCTATTAGCGCTAATAGCGCTATTAGCGCTAATAGCACGCTTTCCATAGACTTACAAACTTTTTAGATTTAGCACGATTGCATATGATGTGCTATTAGCGCTTATAGCGCTATTAGCGCTAATAGCACGCTTTCCCTAGACTTTGAATCTTTTAGATTAAGCACAATTGCATATGACGTGCTATTATTTGCTAATAGCACGCTTTCCCTAGACTTAGAATCTTTTTAGATTGAGCACAATTGCATGTGACGTGCTATTATTTGCTAATAGCGCTAATAGCGCTATTAGCGCTAATAGCACGCTTTTCCTAGACTTACAAACTTTTTAGATTTAGCACAATTGCATATGACGTGCTATTAATTGCTATTAGCGCTAATAGCGCTAATAGCACGCTTTCCATAGACTTACAAACTTTTTAGATTTAGCACGATTGCATATGATGTGCTATTAGCGCTTATAGCGCTATTAGCGCTAATAGCACGCTTTCCCTAGACTTAGAATCTTTTAGATTTAGCACAATTGCATATGACGTGCTATTATTTGCTAATAGCACGCTTTCCCTAGACTTAGAATCTTTTTAGATTGAGCACAATTGCATATGACGTGCTATTATTTGCTATTAGCGCTAATAGCGCTATTAGCGCTATTAGCGCTAATAGCACGCTTTCCCTAGACTTACAAACTTTTTAGATTGAGCACAATTGCATATGACGTGCTATTATTTGCTATTAGCGCTAATAGCGCTATTAGCGCTAATAGCACGCTTTCCCTAGACTTAGAATCTTTTAGATTTAGCACAATTGCATATGACATGCTATTATTTGCTATTAGCGCTAATAGCGCTAATAGCACGCTTTCCCTAGACTTATAATCGTTTTAGATTTAGCACAATTGCATATGACGTGCTATTATTTGCTATTAGCGCTAATAGCACGCTGTCTCCAGACTTAGAATCTTTTTACATTTAGCACAATTGCATATGACGTGCTATTAATTGCTATTAGCGCTAATAGCGCTAATAGCACGCTTTCCTAGACTTAGAATCTTTTAGATTTAGCACAATTGCATATGACGTGCTATTAGCGCTAATAGCGCTATTAGCGCTAATAGCACGCTTTCCCTAGACTTAGAATCTTTTTAGATTTAGCACAATTGCATATGACGTGCTATTATTTGCTAGCGCTAATAGCGCTATTAGCGCTAATAGCACGCTTTCCATAGACTTAGAATCTTTTTAGATTTAGCACAATTGCATATGACGTGCTATTAATTGCTATTAGCGCTAATAGCGCTAATAGCGCGCTATTAGCGCTAATAGCACGCTTTCCCTAGACTTACAAACTTTTTAGATTTAGCACGATTGCATATGATGTGATATTAGCGCTTATAGCGCTATTAGCGCTAATAGCACGCTTTCCCTAGACTTAGAACCTTTTTAGCTTTAGCACAATTGCATATGACATGCTATTATTTGCTATTAGCGCTAATAGCGCTAATAGCGCTAATAGCGCTATTAGCGCTAATAGCACGCTTTTCCTAGACTTACAAACTTTTTAGATTTAGCACAATTGCATATGACGTGCTATTAATTGCTATTAGCGCTAATAGCGCTAATAGCACGCTTTCCATAGACTTACAAACTTTTTAGATTTAGCACGATTGCATATGATGTGCTATTAGCGCTTATAGCGCTATTAGCGCTAATAGCACGCTTTCCCTAGACTTAGAATCTTTTAGATTGAGCACAATTGCATATGACGTGCTATTATTTGCTATTAGCGCTAATAGCGCTATTAGCGCTAATAGCACGCTTTCCCTAGACTTACAAACTTTTTAGATTGAGCACAATTGCATATGACGTGCTATTATTTGCTATTAGCGCTAATAGCGCTATTAGCGCTAATAGCACGCTTTCCCTAGACTTAGAATCTTTTTAGATTTAGCACAATTGCATATGACATGCTATTATTTGCTATTAGCGCTAATAGCGCTAATAGCACGCTTTCTAGACTTATAATCGTTTTAGATTTAGCACAATTGCATATGACGTGCTATTATTTGCTATTAGCGCTAATAGCACGCTGTCTCCAGACTTAGAATCTTTTTACATTTAGCACAATTGCATATGACGTGCTATTAATTGCTATTAGCGCTAATAGCGCTAATAGCACGCTTTGCCTAGATTGGAATCTTTTTAGATTTAGCACAATTGCATATGACGTGCTATTAGCGCTAATAACGCTATTAGCGCTAATAGCACGCTTCCCTAGACTTAGAATCTTTTTAGATTTAGCACAATTGCATATGACGTGCTATTATTTGCTAGCGCTAATAGCACGCTTTCCCTAGACTTAGAATCTTTTTAGATTTAGCACAATTGCATATGACGTGCTATTATTCGCTATTAGCGCTAATAGCGCTATTAGCGCTAATAGCACGCTTTCCCTAGACTTAGAATCTTTTTAGATTTAGCACAATTGCATATGACGTGCTATTAATTGCTATTAGCGCTAATAGCACGCTTTCCCTAGACTTAGAATCTTTTTAGATTTAGCACAATTGCCTATGACGTGCTAATAGCGCTAATAGCACGCTTTCCCTAGACTTAGAATCTTTTTAGATTTAGCACAATTGCATATGACGTGCTATTATTTGCTATTAGCGCTAATAGCACGCTTTCCCTAGACTTAGAATCTTTTAGATTTAGCACAATTGCATATGACGTGCTATTATTTGCTATTAGCGCTAATAGCGCTATTAGCGCTAATAGCACGCTTTCTCTAGACTTAGAATCTTTTTAGATTTAGCACAATTGCATATGACGTGCTATTATTTGCTATTAGCGCTAATAGCGCTATTAGCGCTAATAGCACGCTTTCCCTAGACTTAGAATCTTTTTAGATTTAGCACAATTGCATATGACATGCTATTATTTGCTATTAGCGCTAATAGCGCTAATAGCACGCTTTCCCTAGACTTATAATCGTTTTAGATTTAGCACAATTGCATATGACGTGCTATTATTTGCTATTAGCGCTAATAGCACGCTGTCTCCAGACTTAGAATCTTTTTACATTTAGCACAATTGCATATGACGTGCTATTAGCGCTAATAGCGCTATTAGCGCTAATAGCACGCTTTCCCTAGACTTAGAATCTTTTTACATTTAGCACAATTGCATATGACGTGCTATTAATTGCTATTAGCGCTAATAGCACGCTTTCCCTAGACTTAGAATCCTTTTAGATTTAGCACAATTGCATATGACGTGCTATTAGCGCTAATAGCGCTATTAGCGCTAATAGCGCTATTAGCGCTAATAGCACGCTTTCCCTAGACTTAGAATCTTTTAGATTTAGCACAATTGCATATGACGTGCTATTATTTGCTATTAGCGCTAATAGTGCTAATAGCACGCTTTCCCTAGACTTAGAATCTTTTTAGATTTAGCACAATTGCATATGACGTGCTATTATTTGCTATTAGCGCTAATAGCACGCTTTCCATAGACTTAGAATCTTTTTAGATTTAGCACAATTGCATATGACGTGCTATTAATTGCTATTAGCGCTAATAGCGCTAATAGCACGCTTTCCCTAGACTTATAATCTTTTTAGATTTAGCACAATTGCCTATGACGTGCTATTATTTGCTATTGATGATAGGCGACCACCGATAACTACACGCTTTCCCTAGACTTAGAATCTTTTAGATTTAGCACAATTGCATATGACATGCTATTATTTGCTATTAGCGCTAATAGCGCTAATAGCACCTTTCCTAGACTTAGAATCTTTTTAGATTGAGCACAATTGCATATGACGTGCTATTATTTGCTATTAGCGCTAATAGCGCTATTAGCGCTAATAACGCTTTTCCTAGACTTACAAACTTTTTAGATTTAGCACAATTGCATATGAGGTGCTATTAATTGCTATTAGCGCTAATAGCGCTAATAGCACGCTTTCTAGACTTAGAATCTTTTAGATTTAGCACAATTGCATATGACGTGCTATTATTTGCTATTAGCGCTAATAGCACGCTGTCTCCAGACTTAGAATCTTTTTACATTTAGCACAATTGCATATGACGTGCTATTATTTGCTAATAGCACGCTTTCCCTAGACTTAGAATCTTTTTAGATTGAGCACAATTGCATATGACGTGCTATTATTTGCTATTAGCGCTAATAGCGCTATTAGCGCTAATAGCACGCTTTTCCTAGACTTACAAACTTTTTAGATTTAGCACAATTGCATATGACGTGCTATTAATTGCTATTAGCGCTAATAGCGCTAATAGCACGCTTTCCCTAGACTTAGAATCTTTTTAGATTTAGCACAATTGCATATGACGTGCTATTAGCGCTTAGCGCT
Source organism: Amphiura filiformis (assembly GCF_039555335.1). Lineage (NCBI taxonomy): Eukaryota > Metazoa > Echinodermata > Ophiuroidea > Amphilepidida > Amphiuridae > Amphiura > Amphiura filiformis. Next base: position 41,458,368 of record NC_092631.1, on the reverse strand, counting down.
ATTAGCGCTAATAGCACGCTTTCCCTAGACTTAGAATCTTTTTAGATTTAGCACAATTGCATATATGACGTGCTATTATTAGCTATTAGCGCTAATAGCGCTAATAGCACGCTTTCCCTAGACTTAGAATCTTTTTAGATTTAGCACAATTGCATATGACGTGCTATTATTTGCTATTAGCGCTAATGGCCGGTATTCACAAAAGAAGACTAACTTTAGTCCTGGATTATCCCTAGTCCGGGACTAGTTAGTCCTGGTCTAAGGATGATCCACGAACCAGGACTAATTGGTATTCACAAAAGCTGGACTAACTAGTCCAGGCCTAACTCGCGATCTGAAAGTTAATCCGCGGACTAACTTTTCAGATTGCGCGTTAGGCCTGGACTAACGCGAGATCTAAAGGTCAATCCATGGACTAATTGAACTGCACATGCGCAACAGCGTCGTCAGAGGCCGCACATCATCGATCGCGTTTTTTTAATGGTAGCCCGATAAGGATGTAACAAGAAATCAATCTTGAAACACCCTGTTATACATTAATACATATTTATATTTATTTATGTGTTTTCTTTCTTTATAGGTTATTTTCTTTTTCATTTAAAGTGGGCCAACGGAAAACAAATAGTTACATTAAACAAGAGCTAACAAGTAAAGGTAGGCCCTACGTTTATACAGTAGGCCTATGCCTATTTAGTAACCCGGATAAGTAGTCTGGATGTTAGTAGGATTATAGCGTATATAAAAGTGAGGGGCGGAGGGGCAGTAACAGGGGAGTTATTGCCAGAAAGAGCGGTTCCAGGTTTGACAAATTTTACCTGCTCATGCTTCGCACACCCCAATTTTCACGGCAAATTCGACTATATTGGCAATACTGAGATGATCTCGAGGGGTATATATGATCGATCGGAGTTGTAAAATTTTGCAACATTTTTATCAAAATTGCCTGGTCAAAGTGTCCCTTTGATCATGCGCCTCACACTCCATGTATCCGCGGGTGGTCATGCTCTTTGGCAAACTTTGAAAAAACATACCCATTTTTCGCCAGCCCATCGGGCTGGTACCTATTTCTGGGATGGGGTCAGTTTGCTCAAGAGATTATTTTTTATTGGTATTGGAATGACTTTTGTTTAAAACTTTTTGTGGTTGAATTTTTTTTAAATATTTTAATTCGATTTGTAAGGAAAAGTAAGTATGTTTTGCAGTTTCAACGAACGAAAACGAGTGAGTATTACCAAAGTTATGTTTGAACTAATTAATTATGACTTTAAAAGTTTAAAGGCCTAAATGTAACAATAATAGTTAATATATATAGCATCATATGGTCAGCAGAAGAAAATCTGACATCACCTATGATGTCATATCAGTGTCCTTGACCGGGGGTCCTTACTCCTTGACCACTGAACAGCGTTATATCATGTTGATAACAGATCTATAGAATCAAAATCTTCATCATATCCCCGGATCATATCACAGATTCTCAACAATCTGTGATCATATGGACCATATTGATGTGAAAGTAGTTATCTATCATATCTTGTGTCGTTTTATGGATAAAAATGACTCAAAATGTTATTGATGAAATGGTTGCTATCATAAACATCAGTTTTGTCTTTTCAACAGGAAAAATCCGATGCAAAATAAAGTTTTTAGGGCCTAGCTATAATATGGGCATAATTTATGCATATAGTATTGAACAATGTACCCCATTTGACATGCACTTATAGATAAATAAATTGTCTTACTTTATTAATTTAATAACTTCTTTATTATAAATAAAATGACACATAACTACTTGATTCATAAAATTACATTCAACAAAATGATTGAAGAGAAAACACACAAGGCACTAGGCAGACTGTTATAGAATGGAGTATGTAAGATGCCATGTCCATAGCTTCGCAGGAGTTTCCGACTAGCAATCAACATGATCAGCACATTCAGAAAACACAGTTTAAGAGTGAAGATTGTAGTGAGTAACCAGTCCTTTATAAATGTGCTGGCCACTATCTATTATAATATAGTAGGCTTAAACTATACATTGCGAATTAATTAAGTTATTTTAAAATAAAATGTACATGTAAGTTAACTCAAACCGGCAGTGATTATATCGAAAGCAGTGAAATCGGACATTCCTAAGCGAAGATATTGAGTTCGTAAGTTCTGGTATTACAAAATTGGAAATTGAGATATCGTGGGTAAAAAGCTGAAAAGACAAAAAAAAAACCAACGACAACAACAACAAAACAAACAGACCAGAACAATTTGGAGCACATGTAATGAATTAAAAGAGTTGACATGAGATTAGGAATTAATGTTTTCTGCTGTTTCAGTGTGCATGTTCTCATCGTTGATGGTTTGGTGGACTGTCATGTAGATGTAAGCGTGATCCTAAAAATGCCTTTCACATTGACCAAAACTAATTACAAGACCTCTTCTACATTGAGGCTGGCTTTCCCTTTTAAAGGGAATTTTATTCATATTTTATGAACATTTCAGAGCAAAAACATCCTTTTTAAATCGATTTCGCGAAACCCTCGCATGCTTTTTTGGACAGAAACACGTAGAGCCTACAAACTAGTTAAACCAAGTTAAAATATGATGCTTCCCAAAATAAGAATTTCGAGGAATATTGCGTGCATGGATGAATAATTGGATATACATTATGCACATTTATTTTACTTGATTCATAGACGAAGAACACCTTTTTGCACCATTCGGCAAATTTGTTTTGAAAAATTACACTTTTTTGTGCGTCCCAGAAATCATCTCATATTTTACAAAATTTCCGACGAGCATATAAATAACGGCAGATACACGGGAGTACAGGGACCGAGGGAACTGGATTCGCTCCTGGTTTTTGCCCGTAATGTACAGTATATAGCCTACTACAGACAGTGTTAAGGGGGTGTGTTACCCCCGGGCCCGGGGTCCTAGGGGGGCCCGTAAAAAATAAAGAAAGCATATCTTAATGAGTCCATAAAAGCAAAGAAAAGATACCTCGGGGGCCGTAAAACGGGGCACGTGCGATCATTTTATCCCGGGCCTGTAATGGCTCTCGGCGGCACTGACAGCAGGAAGAGAAGGGGCTTTCTCGTGGTTCAGAGGAATAGGCCTACTTTGTTGAGATTAAAAATTCTGAGTAATTTTGAAATTTTGAAGGTAAGGGGAGCGTATATTGCAGTAGAGGTCAAGCGGCTCTTGACCGTTACCACTCCACCTGCTCATCAAATTTTCAATAGACATAGGCCCTACGTGTGGAATGTCTACATTTAAAAAACTATTATTTTCTGGTTGTGCAATAATTATGAGCTCTGGGGAGGGTAACATGGGGGAATGATATTTTGGTCAGCTGAAAGGGGCGCAAGCAATTTTTGGCAAGACATAAGGGGAAGGGGAAAGCGAGTTTTGCCACATATTCATGGGGTACCATTTATAATAAAACGCTGTAAAAAGGCTTAGGAAAACAGTATGAAAACGCTTAAATATGCTAATTTGGATTCCAAATATTTGGCATATGCATTGGGGGGATTTTGGCAAAGGGGGGAGAGCGGTTATTTCTTGATCCGCCATTTGGAAATCCCCAGGCTCAGAATTATTGCATATTAACCCGGCTAAGGACAAAATTCAAAGTAGGCCCCTAACCATCATAATGAAAACTTATTGCCAGCCCTGCCTTAATAGGCCTAAGATGTGTAACAAAATACCATTGCATATAAACAACGGCTTAGAACCAGAATTGCTTTATGTCCAAAATAGATGTTTTGCGCAATGATGAGTTCAAAAACTTTCTGATAAATCAAATTTCAGCAAAAAAAGTTGTTCTGAAATATAGTGACAGAACACTTTTGTCATATGTCACAAATCCATGTACAAAATTAAATGTTGGCCTTTACATTCAAATAACGACTTCTGGTTAGTCCCCTCCGTAATATTCTTACACGTGAAATATATTAAATTAATATAATTCAAATGAGCCATAAACACACCCGCACACAAAATTATTATGGTTTTAATTTTTTTTTTTTCTTAATTTTTTAATTTTTTTTTCTCTGTTTTTTAACATGTTTACCAGGCACATCAATATCATACATTTTCCAGGAATGTTTCTCTCTAAGTATCGATTTTGCTGATCACAATGTATCAACATTTGAAGTATATTATCCATAGTACAGGGCGCTATATGGGTTATGTGATTTTCTTTTGCTACATTAGTGGAACCAATGTTTTTGTGCACAGGCGTAGTATGGGGGGGGGGGTAAATATTTTCCCAGGGGGATGGTCCATACACTCATCCCCCCCCCCAATGTTGACACCTGTATGTGAGTTTCTGACCAAATTAACCTCATATTTGGACATTTAAGCCCCAAAAGTGCCAATTTTTTTCCACTTTTGGACCATATTTCACCAGTTTTGACTCAATAGGGCAAAATTTTTCACGCTCATTTGTACCACAAACTTATTTTGTTGTCAAAAGGTGCTGGATTCACATTACTTCAAGAATTTTTTTTTTCATCCCATCCCCCCATGTCAACAAGAAATCTATGCCACTGGTTTTTTGGCATCCTTAAACCTGAAATGATAAACATTTGATTGGTTCCATTTTTTATGCCTCCTGTGGTTCACACGAGAGGTCAAAGGTCACTGTGGGGTTAAAACTTAAAAATAGTCCCATCATATTGTTATGTATCTCAAATTGTTCCACTCATCACAGGGAATAAAAAAAGTCAGTTGCCATATTCTTCTGCGGTGCTTAGTTCAGGAGTTATCAAATCCAAACATAATTTATAGTATAATTCACAATTTTGGTGCAAATTTTCATTGTCATGTTCCCCTTCAGAGTTTATGCAGTCAAAGTCAAATAGAAATGTGCATGCATAGGCCTAACCTTTGACTCATCATGTGATTTCATCTATTCGGAGGTTATACATTTCTCAAACAAATTTTTTTCCTATTTCGTTTGCCCAGAGGAATATTTTGAGAAATGTTATTATTAAATCAGTGTACTTTGATAATGTGACCACTGTGCATGAGATATTTGACCTATTTTACTCAACTCCTGAACTAACCATACATGTAAGTTCAGAATGACAGTTGACTTACAGTTGACTTTTTTATTCGAAGTAATGAGATGAACAAACAATTTGAGGGATGGGTTGCAACATGACATAACTAATTTGAAATTTTGGCCCCATTATGACCCTTCAACCCCTCAGGAAGCACAGGGGGCATACAAATGGAGAACCAATTCTAGTCTTATCAGTTGAGGCATAGGGATGCAAAAAAACATTGGTTCCACGTATCATAATGTAGCAAAACTAGATCCCAAAAATTACCCAATAGCGCCGGGTACTACCATGGTGAAAACAGACACTGAGTAACTAAAAAACTACACTATATTTGGGGCATGCACTAAAGATTAATAAACAAATGTCAACAAGAAAAGGGGATACGGTTATCTGCTTTGGCTTAATAAATATCAATATCAATAATAACAACTTCAAACTTTAATCTAGCCACCATAAAAAGTTGCATTAAAATATACAAATTCAAATTGTATGAATAATTAAATAACAAATATTTTTCACACACTTGAAATGAAGAGGCATGATTTTGCTGATTTACTGGAATGGTCCAGAAAAATGTTCACTGCAATTTGCAATCTATAGATATCAATTCTAGTGGTTCTTTAACATTTATGTATCATTTGTTCCTTTGAAAATGTTCAGAGAAGAGATCTTGCACAAACATCTTAGGTCATCCAACTGGTGGTGTCAACAGTTACTACTCATCATGCTTGAAGGTACCTGTAACAGGAAAGAAAGAAATAGAGTACCGTAGTTAAAAACTCATAATATTGAGGCTCTTTTACTTTCTTCTCTCTCTCTCATTTAAAGATCCTTAGATTGTCTTATATTATTTTTAAAGGTGGGTGGTCATTTTTTTTGCATTTCATTTTGTAAAAAATAATCTGATTACCACGTTTTATAATTAAACTCAGTGGCGGCCCCAGGAATTTTTTTTGGGGTGCGGGGGGGGGGGGGCAAAGTGAATTTCGGTGGGGGGGGGGGGGGCAAAATCAACCAATTTTGCACAAAATTACCGCAGAAAGTGGAAATATTAGTCATTGTGGGTTTTCTGGGGAGCAACAGGGGGCAAGAGGTCTGACTGAGAGGGCATTTCCTCCATCCCCCCCCCCCATGGCACCGCCACTGATTATACTAGTGGTTTTGATATAAGCAGCTGTTTCACAATGGTGTAAATAATGTTAACACTACAGTGCAGGGTGAGGCTATTACTATTTTGTTCATAACATCTAAACAGGACAAAACAGGACCAAAATTTCACTGGCATTATGATAAATATATGAGCTTTCTTCTGGTACCAAATCTCTATTTTGATAGGATAAAGTGGGAGCGGAAATGAGGCTGTCAATTTGGCTACACCCCTTTGAAATAAAGTGAGTCATCACTTGGGATTTTGAGACTAAACCTCAAGTTGGAGTCATTTGGGATTTAAAACTTAAAAGTCAAGTGACAAATCCTAAAATGATGATTCGAGTTGAGTCGTTACAAGTCTTGGGAAATTACAACATGTTACAATGTGATTGTAGGTTTCAATTCATGTAAATTTCCAGTTTTCTCAAAACATTCTATGAAATTGAAAGAATTTACATCTCATTTAACCCTTACACCCAAAAAAACTCCACAGAATACCACAATGAAAAATTCTGCGCATGCATGCATCCCAGGGTCTGCGATGACGCAATCACCCTAAGTGTCAAATGCTCACGGAATTGCGGGCCGGGCAGCAATTAGCCGTGTAGCTACCGGTCCGCGATCGTGTGGTTGGCACGCGGGGGTCAAAGGTTCGAATCCCGGGGGTGCCAAGTCAAAAATTCTTCTTCTTCTTGGAAAAATTCGGATCTTCTGTGACTTCTGAGAGCAAAAAACCTGGGTCAGTGTTAGGGTTAGGTATCAACATTTTATGGATTTTATGGTTCTTACAAGTAACATTGATATTAAACATGTTAAAAGAAACTCACCGTTTATATATTTAGGCTAAGGCTGTAATTTCTTTCTTTCTGTTCAACCAATGTCTCACGGCACTTCTGAAACAACTGAAAGCAAAATAGCAACATTTTAGAAATAGATATCATCTTCAAACATTTTGAACACAAAATTAACATTTTTCCTATGATGAAAACCTGGCAAGTTTCATACATGAAATTCAGACATTATGTTATTATAATTATAAAAGTTATATTAACCAAATAACCAGTATATCATAATGGTATTACCAAGACCAATATTGGGCTAAGCCATCAATTGGGCAAAGTCCATCACACACAAAGTCCATCACACACCAAATGTGATTCAAATGGAGCTACCTAATGTGTTCCTTCAACTTGAAGATTTCTAACATCGATCTTCCACAGGGGCAGTGTCGATTTTAAATGTAATAGCCCAATATTACTGTGGGTGGAGTGTGTATGCTCACAGGTGATGTTGAAAAGGTGGCTATGCTGGTATGAGGTGGGCATTTGCAGTGGGGTGTGTGTTATTGTATTAGTGGTGTGTGGTTGAGGCTATGTTGGTTTAAAATCATGCAAATTTCTAGTTTTCTCAAAATTTAAAGAATTGACATCCTTTTATCATGTTTCCATTGTTCTTACATTGTATCAAACAAAAAAAAGACTCACCATTTATAGATTTAGGTTAAGGCTAAGGCCGTAATTTCCAGTTGTCAGTGCAACCAAACCAACAGCTTTCAGTACCAACCAATGTCTCACATCTGAAACAACTGAAAACAAAATGGTAACATTTCAGAAATTTAGATACCATCTTCAAATATTTGAACATTTCGTCGGCTGTATTCCATAGTGGCGTATAGTGATTTTTGGTCATTTTTTTGAAAATTGGCACATATGTCTTTAATGATGTTCTCTTTCATTTTTCTAAGTCTCATCAGTCATAATTAGCTAATTAATTAGTAATTGATTAATTAAATGTGGCGTATAGTTACAAAGTGACATTTTTCGTATTCCATAGTGGCGTATCGACCATACGCCACTTTTTATACACATTTTATAATTATGAAATATCGGCAAAAATGAAAAACATCGTATGTCATAGTGGCGTACGCGTATCGGACCTATACGCCACTATGGAATACGATGTTTTCATTTTGCCGATATTTCATAATTATAAAATGTGTATAAAAAGTGGCGTATGGTCGATACGCCACTATGGAATACGAAAAAGGTTAAGGTATTGCGTTTTGTTCGTTTTCCATAGTGACGTATAGTTTTATTGTCAGTTTGCCAGCAAAAGTATGTATTTATTTCTTTTGAAAATATATAACAATAAAATCTATTTAGTTTACTACAGAAATTTCACATCATTTACAAAATATAATGAATGTCTGATTTACACAACTCGATTTTAAATTGGCATTTCTTCAAACCCGATTTTCTCGAAAAGTTGTTTATTCGCGGCGCCCCACTATACGCCACTATGGAATACGGACGACGATTTGTCCTGTCATGAAAACCTATTGGCCAAATCAATCATGTCATATCAACACCTCATTCGCAGGTCAAGCAAGGTAACAAGTCTTGTGACATCTCAAGTTGAGAGTAACTCCATGTTGGATTTCGTAGTGGCAGATTCAAATTGTGCGCAACCTAATCCCGCTGGACATTTACACAATCGTAAAAGGGCTAAATTTGTCTATACGCTGGTGTCGACTAAACCGCGTGAATGCACTGATTCGAGTCTGCCACTACAAAATCCAACATGGCGTAAACCTAAACTTGAGATGAGACACAGTATAGTTCTTTTTAAGGGAACTTGAGATTATCAGCAAGAGCACTCGGATACCACTGAAGGAATAGGAGCTCCCATTTCTATGCCATATTCGCTACCATAGACATGACGTCATATTGGTGACTTGGGGGCGTTACCATAGTGACTGGATCACTCTTTCATGAGAACCCCAATGGCAATATCAATGTATGAATAGGAGTGGGCTATAGATGGCTCATGCTTTGTTTTATTTTCTAAACAGTTTTTATTTGTTCTATAATCTCAGCATGAAATGACAATTTTTGGCAGGGAGTCTGAGAAAAAAGTGTGCAGCGCCCTCTTGTGCCACCATACCTTATCTTTGTGGAGGAGTGGATTTGAGTACAAAATCCTTCATAGTACTCCTTTTCTGGCATATTGCTATGATTTTGGTGTCTAAATATATATATATGTAAATGAGCTAAAGATACCTAATTTTGAAAGTTTCATGAAAATCGGACATTCCGTTTTCTTAAAAATTGCCATATTGGGACAAAATTGAGCGTGAGGGCGCTTTTCAAGATTTTGCGCAAATTTCTCTCCTTTCGGTATTTTAATGTTTACATCTATGGAGATACACCGAAGTTTCAACAACTCTTCCTATACCTTTGTACAGGAGCAAAACCGTGATGAACCCACACTTTTACTGTAGCGTATACGCGAACGCGAGCGAGACTACGCGTTACGCGAGAGCGCGTAAAATTCGTCATGCCTGGAACCTTTGTGCGTATGCCAGCTTACAAGTTGAATTCAGTATTTTTCAGGTGGCGGCTAAACATTGCCGTTTTATTCTGTAGTTTTATTGATGATATCAAAAGAGAAATCATTGAAGTTTTTGTAAGGCTGAGTGGCAATGATTAACTGACATTCCTCATAAAATAATCGTGAATTATACGATATTTAGCTTCTTTTCGTTGTTGAAAGGATTCAATCATGTTTCACCGTTGTTCATCACCGTTTAACAACTCGCGTCCGGCGCGTCTGCGTGGTTTACTTCGCTCGGGCAGCTAAAGCTGCCCTCGCGAAGTAAACCACGCAGACGACGTGGCCGCATCGTTGTTAAACGGTGATGAACAACGGTGAAACATGATTGAATCCCTAATTGATCTGCTCGAGAAATTTGAGCTTTTTAGCAGAAGTAGTTTGTCCGCAACACTCATCAGAACGTTCATTTGGATGCCACCATTGGATTGTACATGATAAAAGGTCGTTGACCCCCATGTGTTTGTATAGCAGTATTGAAGGAACATTCAAACGAGTGCTACGGACAAACTAATTGTGATAAAATGCTCAAATTTCTTGAGCAGTTTGAACTAATGATCATCTTCATAGCTATTAACTTAAAAACAGCGAATGGACGTTAACTTTCGAAAGATCATGAAAAGCGCCCTCATGCTCAATTTTGACCCAAAATGTCCATTTTTAAGAAAACGCAATGTCCAATTTTTATGCAACTTCCAAAATTAGGTATTTTGAGCTCATTTACATATATTTAGACACCAAAATCATAGCAACATGCCAGAAAAGGACTACTTTGAAGGATTTTGTACTCGAATCCACTCCCTCAACAATGATAAGGTATGGTGACACAAGAGGGCGCTGCACACTTTTTTCTCAGACACGTCCAGGCCAAAAATGTTGTCGTTTCATATTGAGATAGGGTAAAAGGAATAAATAAAAACTGTTTAGAAAATCATATGACAAAAAAAGTAGTTTTCACCTCTGTATAGCCCACTGCTAGTATGAAATTTATTTATCAAATTTTTAAATTACCAGTAATTAAAACCTGAAACCTCATGATTTCAGAAGGAAAACATCTTGCAAAAGCTTACTAGGCAGTGAAACCCATAAGAAATGGCCAAAACTTGATTTTCAAACAGCAGAACATCAATGTGTATAGCGTAGATAACGTTTTTACACTGTGCTTTATGCAACCGCTTGATCCATCACTACAGAAGTAGTTGTGACCTCGGCAGGAAGTAACGTCGGACTACGACAGCGACTTGGCCTAAGTAGGCTGAGCCCCAAACATATGCCAGGAAAAGCAAACAAATAAAGCATTTTCCACGCAGATGTGGCAGTGACGTCAAAGTGTTGAGGTAGCTGTTTTGCGCGTGTGTACGCCAGCGGCGCTTTGAGCAAACACTATTGATTTGTAGCTGCGCCCAATGAAATGCGCACTGACGTCACTGCCACATCAGCGTGGGTGATCACTACTGTACTGGCACTGATGTAGCAGTTAAGCAGGTCCTTACTCCACATCGCAGTGATGCTATAAAAACTGTAATCTGAGCCAGGTTTTTACGACCTCAGCAGTGAAAATTCTCATCGCGCGGTGGAGTTCATCGCGCTGCGATATCGCAGACATGCACGCTTCTGATTGGCTGCTGGAAAATCAAGGTCGGTAGAATGACCTTAAAAGGAGATGCAGACCCACATGTTTTTCAAACATCGCAACATTGCGTGATGAAATTAAAATGTACATTTTAATTTCATCGCGCCATGCTGTGATGTTTGACAAACATTGCAGCATCGCATCACACTGCGAAGTGGAGTCAGGATCAGGCTTTAAAAGCGTTGGATCGCGGCGATCAGAAGGACATCCGTAAAGTCCGATTCAGACTCCACATCGCAGCGCGATGCGTTTAAAACATTGCGGCATCACGTTAGTGAAATAAAAAGTTCATTTTAATTTCATTGCACGATGCTGCAATGTTTTATACATACATTCGACGAAATTTCCACCGCACGATGAGAATTTTCACTCAGATTTCATCGTATCGCACATTTGCAGCATCCATGGTCATGATGGTATCGCATCGCGCTGCGACATGCATGCATGGGAGTCTTGTTCAGACTGTACCCTAGTAAACCTAACCATGATGTCCTTCTGGTCGCTGTGATCCAGTTTTTACCTTTACACCAGGACTTGTTTATACATGTAGCCTACATTGTAGGCTAGCATTTCATGATGTATGGCAAATACATCAGGGCATAGGCCTACACGTAAGCTTACGTGGCATGAAAATTTAAGGTTGAAAATAGCTCTGTTTACGGCATACCTGTTAGCTAATTCACATCTATGCTTCATTACTTTGCAGACCACAGTCTCCGTTAAATCTTACACGAACGAAAAATATACCAAATGCATTTTTGCTATTAGCGCTAATAGCACGCTTTCGCTAGACTTAGAATCTTTTTAGATTTAGCACAATTGCATATGACATGCTATTATTTGCTATTAGCGCTAATAGCGCTAATAGCACGCTTTCCCTAGACTTAGAATCTTTTTAGATTTAGCACAATTGCATATGACGTGCTATTATTAGCTAATAGCACGCTTTCCTAGACTTACAAACTTTTTAGATTTAGCACGATTGCATATGATGTGCTATTAGCGCTAATAGCGCTACTAGCGCTAATAGCACGCTTTCCCTAGACTTAGAATCTTTTTAGATTTAGCACAATTGCATATGACATGCTATTATTTGCTATTAGCGCTAATAGCGCTAATAGCACGCTTTCTAGACTTAGAATCTTTTAGATTTAGCACAATTGCATATGACGTGCTATTATTTGCTATTAGCGCTAATAGCGCTAATAGCACGCTTTCCCTAGACTTAGAATCTTTTTAGATTTAGCACAATTGCATATGACATGCTATTATTTGCTATTAGCGCTAATAGCGCTAATAGCACGCTTTCCCTAGACTTATAATCTTTTTAGATTGAGCACAATTGCATATGGCGTGCTATTAATTGCTATTAGCGCTAATAGCGCTAATAGCACGCTTTCCCTAGACTTAGAATCTTTTTAGATTTAGCACAATTGCATATGACGTGCTATTATTTGCTATTAGCGCTAATAGCACGCTGTCTCCAGACTTAGAATCTTTTTACATTTAGCACAATTGCATATGACGTGCTATTAATTGCTATTAGCGCTAATAGCGCTAATAGCACGCTTTCTAGACTTAGAATCTTTTAGATTTAGCAGAATTGCATATGACGTGCTATTAGCGCTAATAGCACGCTTTCCCTAGACTTAGAATCTTTTTAGATTTAGCACAATTGCATATGACGTTCTATTATTTGTTGGCAATGTATTTAGGGTTGTAAAAATAAATTTGGAATTTGGATTCATTAACTTCCCCACGGTCGACAAAATTTAAAGAAAGAAAATTACATTGATTTCTTTTTAAACTGATTTTGTCGACCGTTAGCGTTATACTTATTATAAATAAATCTGCACAACTAACAACGGCCCTCCTACAGTGTATAGTGGTTTTGTTAATGCTTTGTGATCACGAGATCTAGAGTTCGAGTCCCATTGTCGCCTGTTTTTTTTACTTAAAAAATCTGCACCTTATCCCTTTTTAAAATCTCAGATGACACCTACGTCGGTTCAAATTTTAACACAAATAATTATGATCAATAAAGAAATCTGTGAGAGTATAGATTTTAATTAGCGATGTCTCAAGAATTTGAATAGATATGATTTGGTTTATCGTTCATTATCGAAATCCATGCACACGTACATTGTCTTTACCTAGAACTGGCTCATTTCCTCGGACAACGAGGCAGCTACGCGGCTTAGGACGCGCGAAGCGCGCCCCATGTTACGCGGCTGAACCCACGACTCGGACAACGAGGCCTATTCATAGGCAAAAGCAAATTAAAACAAAAAAAATGGAAAAAAAAATGCCGGGAATTGAACCCACGCCCTTCCGTTAACTGTCAGTCTCCTTATCCACTGAGCTATTGAGGTGTTGTTATTCTACGTGCACCTTTGTACTATAGATTCATTATAAACGAATAAAAAGTGTTAAAAACTAATCCACTTGTTTTATGCAATAATAATTGGCTTATTGAATAGAGAACCACGGTATTCAGACCTGTTCTTCACAAATTAGATTCCAAAACTTGACATAAATAGAAAATTGCACGGTATGCAAGCCAGTAAACATTATAGAGACATAGTATTAAAATCTTTATTGTGTCTGCATACCGTAAAACTCATACATTGATATGGTCTAAATTATCCCAAACAAATCGAGTATCATTAAATAGCTCAATTGGTAGAGCGCGTACCATTTAAACGGGAAAAGTTAACCGCAGGGGTTCGAATACTACATGCTTTTTTTTATTTTGATCCCGTTATTTTATTTTTCCTTAGTATTTACTTCTACAGAATAGATTTCAGATTTTGTTGATCGAAATAATATTTTACAATGTGTTTGGTCAATGATGTCTTCTGCTATAAGTATGAAATTATACTAGCTGGGCATGGTGTGATAAGCCTTTTGATAAGCATGAAACCATACTTAATATTCAGCTAGCTTAGTATGCAATCTGCTGACTTCAGATATGCAAACTGTTAAAACAACATTTATTTTCATTTTAGACTTATTTATAGTCTATGTTTTCTTCATTTCAGCTTAATTTAGCAGTTGTCATGGTTGTGTGTAAATTCCTATTACTATTAGATACGTTGTAATAAAACACGATTTTAAATATTTGTATATTAATTTTCTCTGAGGGTTTGCAGCAAAATTGATATTTTATTTTCCTTGGTATGGGTTTCAGTTGTGGCTAGTAGTCAGGTAATGATGATGGTGATGATGATGATGATATGATGATGATGATGACGACGACGACGATGATGATGATAATGATGACGACGATGATGATGATGATGATGATGATGATGATGATGATGATGATGATGATGATGACGATGATGATGATGATGATGATGATGATGATGATGATGATAATTAATACACAAACGACAAAGAGGAACAAACATGCCTAGCATGTAATTCTATTTTAACATGGAAACGTTTGACCTCTTATCTTCTCGCAAACTAAGATTATGCATATCTTATCTCTTCAATAAACATTGTAAAAGTCGATTTGGCCTTGACACGTGGGGCTTGCCGAAAATGTGAGCATGTCTACTATTTCCATGCTGTGAGTGATACCATAGAAACGTGCTCTTTGTTTAAACATTACAAGTAACATGAGTGGCAATCATTAATGTTTCATATTGCTTGCAACCCCCCCCCCCCCCCAAAGCAATGTTGGAGCCAATACTAGACCAATTGTCCGTTCCTGTCTCAGTATCAAAACAACATTGACTGGTGGGTGCGGGAGGGGGGTTGAGAATTTCATACTAAATTAAATCCCTCATCATTGCCATCATCGTCACCATCACGACTCTAATAATCATCTGACATCAGTTGTATTATCCATCATCATCATCATCATCATCATCATCATCATCATCATCATCATCATCAACAACAACAACAACAACAAAAACAACATAGGGCCTGCACTTTGGCTCGTTTTTTGCAGGTTTACATGGTCCAATAATCACAAGATGACTGACATGTGGTAACAAAGGCAGCAGTCACTGCAATTTGATTATGTCCCATATGATTGGCCATTCAAGACACCCCTGTGAATATACTATAGCGGACTTTTCAAAATATAATACCTGTTTGCTTGACTGTATTGACAATACCCGGGAACAATACACAGAGTATATGCATTGAACAAACTTTTTACAATAAGCATGATAAGTGATGATGTGACCTCCAGATTTATACATCGTTCGTCTCGCACACTGACAACATTTGATTGAATGGACTGTAGGCTACTGCGCCGTGATTACGGTGAAGGACACCGGTTCAAATCCTTTGTTTGGAGCCAATCGATAAAAGCATGCAGGGCTTCTATACCCATGTACAGTTTATCCCTACATAACCTATGTCTTGAATACGCTGGCAAAGTTATGTAATAAGCGGATTAATACTATATAGCAGTAGGTAAAAACAAGTTTTGAATAATCCGCGCTATAAAGTCCCATTCAGTGATCCAAGCGAAAGTGAAAAAAAAATCAAATTGTTACGTTTATAAATTTTTTTGATGAAAAACAAATGGCAAAAAAACAAAACAGGAAAACGACAGTATTGACGAAGTTGAAGCCCCATTCAAATACATGTAGCTAATTTATATACTGTCAGTACCGGTATATAAATTACAGACTCACGTAAATGCATTATTTTTTGTCTTAGATACACGGTTTTCGGCTGAACCACTGCACTAGCAAGCTATGTTAGCACATCTATGACAATGACGAAAGGTACAAAATCAGCCATAGGCCTTTAGATAGCAGAAGACACAAAAGTGGTGTTTTATGACCTTTGACATTCTTTTGTGGCGAGTGACATGGTCTTTCAATTCACGCCGAGTGTCCTTGACAGGTTTGACTATGCTTCAGTGGTCATGAAAGAATTCAAAAGATAACCTCTGCCCCAATAATCCTAAGCAATTGTCTGAAACTACTCCTCGGATCATAAGAACTCAGTCCTCAAATGATAGTCATAATAATGTCCAAAATATAAAAATTACTGACTATCATTGAAGACTGAGTTCCGCAGTCTGGTATCCAAAATCTGAATTTTGATGATTTTTATGATCGTCGGGATGAAAAAAAAATCAAAAAATCACTGAATGGGCCTTTAGTTCCCTCTCCTTACCCTGGCAATGTAAATCAAAGAAAAATAAATAAAGAAAACAAGAAAAGAAAATTAACCAAATTAAGGGATCTGGAATGAGCGTTTTGAGCGTTTCGATAGTATTTTGTGTGGGACATGAGAGCACATCAGACATATCGAATTGCATTCTGAATACGAAGAATGTCGTTCTGATATCAAATAAATTTCATTGTTTGAAATTCACGATATAATTTGTCTGCTTTATCTGTTTTGTGCTGTTTAAGCAAATAGTTAAACATAATTTCCATAAAATGTAAGCTTTTACTGTCAGCTAGATATGTCCCCTTTTTTAATTTTGAGCAGAACAAGTGAGGTAAAGCAAAGAAAATTGAAATTTACTACTACTAGCGCCAATGAATGTTATACGATTGTAAAACGGTACGATCCTCTGGGTGTGTGTGTGGGGGTGTGTGCGTATGTGTGTCCTGCACGCGTATTTTTTCTGCAACTATAACGGGACAAATACGATACCGGTATGTTATAAGAATCAAACTTACAAGAAAGATGGCTCTTGTCAAATCCTACAATTCTGTCAGAGAAAATATGCATATTTGCATTAAATTTTAATTAATTGACATAATTGATTAATTAATAAATATTTTATTTAATGATTTACCATAATTCCAAATATGTCAAACAATATGTCAAATTAAAGCTAATGAAATGCTTTATAAATTGGTCAGAGCGCATTTTGCAGAATGCATTTAGTACTTTAGTTACATGATTCCAAACATTCTATTCCAATTTTTTTTTTTTACACGCATAGGAGCTGTACTTTTAAAATCTGCGCCTAATCAATAATAATAGTCTTTCACTCCATTGTCAAAGTACTGTGCTCCCTGTAGCTGTAGCATTATGGAGTGACCAGGTCCTAGAGTACACCACATTTCGCCATAATGCATTCTAGAAACGCTTGCTGTTAGAATAAGAAAAAATTTAATGCTAATTTATTGCATATTCTAGGGAAGCGTGGTTACCTTTTTAAAATAACCGAGTGAGAGGGGTTTCAAGAAAATATTTTTCCTGTCAAAACTGAAGCATCCTCTGTATAAAAGAAAATATGAATATTAACTGTACATCATATATAACGATTCGTGATCCCGGGTTCGTGATACCCAATTGTGGCACATTTGATGTCGTTTAAGAGGCAGAGAATTTTATTTCAATTTTATATACGCCAAAATATTTTTCTAATTGAGCGAGAATGGCAATAGAAAAAACGTTGAAAATTCCATGTATAAATGACATTAGACCCAACAAATGATTACTGTTTCGTTTTTATGGTAATCTAATCTTTTATTTCCTGAAATAAAATTATGGGTCTAATGTGGGTTAATTGTATAATTGATGAAAACATCGACGTGTATAAAAGAAGCTACAAGAAAATGGTAGGCCACGCCACGCCACGCCACATTGATAATCTATGCTTTTAGTATACGGCGAGTTCGTAGCGCACGTGTGAATCAAAATCGATACTATTGTCCCGACTATTGTGCGTGTATAGCCTCATTTATAACACGTAGTTATCAACAATTGAGCGCTATTAATACACATTAATGTTTTTAAACAAATAAAATTCCAAAATATGGTACGTTTTCTGTCTTTGCTTGTCACTTGGTATGTTGAAGTAATGAAGTTGCGATTATATTTTTAAATTTTCATCATGACACCATCAAGCCTGATAGCCGAGCGGTCTAAGGCGCTGGTGTTATGTCAATATCGTATAGGGGTACATTATAGCGCAGCGTGGGTTCGAACCCGCCGGCGCCTCTGACAAAATAAATTTCATTTATTTTTAAAATTTCATATTATGTTAGGGAAATGTGGCTGGGAGAATGTATGTATGGCGAAGAGTGGTGTGGTCCTAGAGCGTGATGGTTTTGTAGCAGATGACAGTGCTCATTCAAGCCTGTCAAGGTCAGTTAGTAGCCAGGGGCGGATCCAGGAATTTTCAATAGAGGGGGCGCCGAGCCACCGCCACCGCCGCCGCGGCTCGGCGCCCACACAAAGTCAGGCGCCACTCTGCAAAAATACACAGAGTCAGGCGCCGATCTGCACAAAATAGAGGGGGCGCGCCGCGTGCGCCCCCCTCTAAATCCGCCACTGGTAGCCACTTGCTGAATGGATGGCCATGATCAGCTATCAAAGAGATGCCTTGTGCAGCTGCCAATCACAGTAGAGGTTTGATAACATTTTGTTAAAACCCAAATGTGATGTAAGGACAAAGCTGTGCATGTTGGTACTTAATTGTTTGGATTCTTACGTTGAAATTCCCTTGTATTAGTATTTTTATGTGTAGTGTATAGTGGTCATAAATTATATAGCTTTTAAATTTTGGGCATTTTTTCCTCTGTTGCACTGTACCATTATGGAATTTGAGCAAATCAATTACCGACACAAGCAGGTATACAGTGTATTATTTTATTTTTATTTCGTATCTCAGGAGCACAGCTCACTTGGTAAGGCATCAGAATTTGGTACACTAGCGCTTCGAACTTTAAATCGGAAGGTGGTGAGTTCGAGCCTCATCACGGTCACATTAATTTTATAAACCAAATATTGTTCGAACTTTTCATATTTGTTTTTCTTTTATTGTTTCTTTTCTTTGTCTTTTTTTTTCTTGTTTTCTTTATTTTTTTCTTTATTTTTCTTTGAGCCATATTGCCAGTGTAAGGAGAGGAGGGAACTAACGGCCCATTCAGTGATTTTTTTTCATCCGGACGATCGTAAAAATCATCAAAATTCAGATTTTGTACAAGACTGCGGAACTCAGTCTTCAATGATATAGTCAGTAATAATCTTTTGGTCATTATATGACTATCATCATCTGACGACTGAGTTCTTATGATACATCATATCCGAAGAGCAGTTTCAGACAATTGCTTGGGATTGTTGGGGCAGAGGTTATCTTTTGAATTCTTTCATGACCACCGAAGCAGAGTTAAACCTGTCAAGGACACTCGGCGTGAATTGAACTGACCATGTCACTCGCCACAAAAGAATGTCAAAGGTCATAAAACATCAACTTGGTGTCTTCTGCTAGTGGTTCAGCCCTAAGCCGTGTAGGCCTATTTAAGACAAAAATAATGCATTTACGTGAATCTGTAATTTATATAGGCCTACTGACAGTATCTATAAATTAGCTACATGCATTTGAATGGGGCTTCAACTTCGTCAATACTGCCGTTTTTTTGGGTTTTGTGCCAATTTTTTCATTTAAATTTTTATAAAAGTAACAATTTGATTTTTTTTTTTTTTTCACTTTCGCTGGGATCACTGAATGGGGCTTTGCAACGCGATATATTCAAAACTTGTATTCACCTACTGTTATAGCATTAATCCGATTATTACACAACCTCGCCAGCGTATTCAAGACATCCAATGCAAATAATCACCTAGATTATGACGTATCATACCGTAAATATGGCGGAGTACTCAAATTCATTCAACAAAAGCATGGTTACAAGCTATTGCAATCTACCGCGACAGCTCGTCTCACACACATAACAAATGCACAAATACGATCAAATAGGTTGACGACAACGTTTGATTGAATGCACTGCATTGTGCCATGATTACGGTGAAGGACACCGGTTCAATTCCTTTGTATGGAGCCAATTAATAATTTCACGCACATCCTCTATTATTGCCCAATTATTGCCCGGGATGATTGCACACTGTAAAAGAGCTATTGTTATAATGTTTGATGAAATCGTGTTTAACTACCGTATTTGCTTAAGAACGGCACAATACAGATAAAGCAGACAGATTGACTACATGTGGTACATGTATATACATATTAATATAGGGAATGTGTGAGTCGAGTATTACCTAATTATAATAGGGCGTATCCAAAATGAATTCACGCCCTTTCAAATGTCAAGCCAAAGTGCAGGCCCTATGATCATCATCATCATCATCATCATCTAAACCATCATCATTATCACCATCATCATCACCATCATCATCATCATCGTCGTCGTCATCATCATTTACACCAAGTCATCAGAAAAACAAAATATTTTAAACAAATTATTGTTTTATTACTGTGCGCACAGTTTGCAACAATAACATCAACTGCTAGATTAAAAAAAAAAAAAAAATAAAATAGACTTTCAAAAATCTATAATGAAAAAATATTTTGTTTGCATATATGTTGAGAAAAGTTAACTAATATCGATTCCAAGCATTGCGGAATGATGCAAAATGCCTTCGTACAAATTTATTCTTAATGTAGCAGCCAAACATGTATATATTAACAGCACAAGGGGATCGGAATAGCATAATGGCAAACTATATTTGGTAAGCGAATGATTTAGGTAGGAGAGACTTTTCCAAACCACCCTAATTTCCTAATTTGAATATGCAAACTTCGCGCTGCGGAATGATATGCGCACGAGAGCATTTTGGGCAAACTCTGCGAGTTTAGTAATCTGAAATATTAAATTTTCTACTAATGTAAAGGCGGTAAACTAACAATTATTATCAGTATCCATTTGAAAAAAATCTTGAGCATAGTCTCTTTATTCCAAATTTTCTGACAGTAAGTCACGTTGCGGAATGATACATTTAATCGTAAAAAAACAAGAAACACCATTTCCTCAGAAAAAAAGTACGTTTTCAGAAAATATAGCCATTTATCTTCAATATGAGACGAAAATCACATACTTAACATGATTTTTGAATTTTGATAATTTTGGCGAGCTTGCCTACAGACTACAACTATAATTGGAAAGTTGACTACACTGCAGCTATGCTATGGTAGTTGGCTATGCTGCGGCTTTGTACTTTCCATACTTTTTACAGGCCTGAAAAAAGAACAAAATCAAATTAAATGTGATCATGGTATCACACTGCTCAGTCCATTTGGCTCACGGGTCGGAAACATTAATTTTTTGTTATATTCCTTTTTAATTATGAGGACAGTTTTTGGCGGGCATTTTTGAATCTATCTTGAACTCGAAAGATATAAATAAAACAAATTGTATACAAATGTATTTATTTTGATTAGAAACATTCTTTCAATTGATAATACTTTATTTTTACATCATTTTTATGTTGCTCTGGTGTATTTCAATGGAAATAGGCTATTCTGGCGTCCATTTTGGGCGCCTTCTTGAATTGAAAAGATACGAAAGAAACTAAATGGGCACATAGTTGATTGTAAACATTGATATTTTTATCATTAGATTCTTTCTTACACAAATGTTGTGAATGTCTTGGCATATATAACATGTAATATAGCAATGTAAATTTATAGAGGAGTCATGTACGTGAACTACCAAATAAAGCCTGTACTATAACAAAACGAAACGAAATATGTAGATTTAAAATTCTACTAAGTATCGACAGGGGTTCGAACCAGGAACCTATGAATCCATATAGTCGAGACGTTATAGCACTGTGCTACTAGTCGTTCTGCCAGAAAGACGTCTATTTATCATACTTATTGTTTACGGAATAAAGCGCATGAACACGACATACTATTACTTGTACTCATACTGTAGTTACTGTTCATTTTCCTGTACACGAACTTGCTTGGAATTGACAATATATTATAGTTAACTAGACTACAGCCAAGGGGGTGACACTAAATTCACGGTTGTTCTATTAGCAACGCAAAATCTATGAAAAATTCAGCTGGTTTACTAGCTAGAAAGTGAGGCCAGTTATCGATCCGTTATAGCTCGTTATGAATAATTCATGTTCGACCCCTTGGATCATGTTAATTGAGTTTGGCAAATAACAACGTTGTTAGTTTTGCGAACTTTGCCTGTTCAATGAGAGTATAGCGCGCCCCCAATACATCTGGGCACAAACCAGGCAAAAACGATCCAGTTTAATGAAATGGCGGACGGGTATTCCCATCAGGCACCAGTGATATGTTTTTTCAAAGAAAGTCTACTAATTTAATATGAAATGACATTTTGCAATAGCAAAGTCGAAATTGGGACTTGCTGTCAATAATATGAAGGAAATATGTGACAGAGGCAAGGTGTGAAATACAAGTAGTATTTAAGTTATAATAACCTTTGATACCCGACCTGACTTTCCATCATGGCGCCCTATTCGTCTTATGTATTTCTATTATGCTCTCAAGTAAAATAAAATACCAATATGCACTGAGCAGACAGAATGGTACTTGGCTCCCAGCATGAATTATTGATTTTATACGGAGGAAAAGAAATGCACAGTGTATGTGCAAGCCGTACAACAAAGGCAACAATACTCCAAATATTTACGGTAAATCTGAATAGTGGTCATATGTTGACATATCATGTGGTCGGGAAATCACGTGGCAACATTTTAAGATTTCAGGATTGTTTACTAGTTAATTGCCATTTGTACTCTTTATTATTTATCTTTGTTAATTAACATATATTTTAAGTGCTGATAAATCGTGGTTGGCTGCCCATGATATCTGTTAAATTCAATGTTTTATGAATATAATTCTACCACGCAGAGGGGGTCACGCAGCAGAATTTCACATCACCTGACTTAGCTAGATTTCGAAGCTCTGCTGTTCAAATTCATGTAAATTTCAAAGTTTATACATTTAATATATTTAATATGATACTAATTTTTTGTTATAACCAACTGGTACACGAAATATACTAGCTTATTACCTATACAGAAAGGTGATTATCAGCCTTCACTCAGCAAATTGACATGCCCGGCATATGCAGCCATTCTCCGTCTGGATAACATGACTGTCGCCCTCAATACGTCTGGGCACAAATTTAAATAACAATACGCTATTTACATATCAATGCGGCCTCATGCTAATTAAAGCTGCCCCATCCAGGAGTTCATCTATACTACAGCTATAATAGGCAAGTTGACTCGACTGCAGCTATGCTAGGGTAGTTGGCTATGCTGCGGCTTTGTACTCTCCATAGTTTTTACAGGCCTGTAAAAACAAAAATCAAAATAAATGTGATCACGGTACCACATTGATCATTTCATTTGGTTTACGAATCGGAAACATAAATGTTTTGTTCTATTCTTATTTTAATTATTAGGACAGTTTTTGGCGGGCATTTTGGATTCTATCTTGAATTCGAAATAAATAAATAAAACAATTTGTATAAATATTTATTTATTTTGATTAGAAACATTCTTTCAATTGATAATACTTTATTATTACATCATTTTATGTTGCTCTAGTGTATTTCAATGGAAAAAGGCTATTCTGGTGGCCATTTTGGACGCCATCTTCAATTGAAAGATACGAATGAAACTGGATGCGCACATGGTTATTTATGTTGGTTATAAACATTGATATTTTTTTGATCATAAGATTATTTCTTACACAAATGTTTGTAAATGTCTTGGCATATACAGACGAATCCAACGAGCCAAGTCATGGTCAGGATTTGGTCGGCCATCTTTGGTTTCCCGCTAGCACCAACCTGGGGTTTTGAGCGCCCGATTGTGCAAATAAAAGCCGCCTAACACCTAGAGAAGATGCAAAGGCGAAGAGGGTTAATAGACTAATATATACAATAGAGGTAATCCTATCGCATCTATTCATACATAGCTATACATAGTCCTTTTGTTCATCCATTTGTACATCTATGAATAGATGCGACGGGATTACCTGCGGAATCATCTCTATTGTATTATTCTATTAACCCTCCTCGACCTTCTCTATGTGTAAGGCGGTTTTTATTTGCACAACTGTTGGAACTGTATTGTGTTGTTAACTTAAATCATTCCTTTGTCTACCTGTGTTTTCGCGGAAGGTGTAAAACGGGTGATGGAATGCAGTTTAAAATTTCCGCCAAGGCCGAATCATTTCACATTTTGGATGCATTGTAGCCGGCGGGGACGCAACTAAAGGCTGCTAGTCAGGTGTAGGAATGCGTGTATTTGGATTCGTCTATAACATAAAAAGCAATGTAAATTTATAGAGGAGTCATGTACGCGAACTACCTTCAGAGCCTGTACTATAACAAAAAGAAACGAAATATGTTAGATTTAAAATTCTACCACGTATCGACAGGGGTTCGAACCAGCAACCTATAGATCCATAGTCGAGACGTTATACCACTGTGCTACTAGTAGTTCTGCCAGAAAGCCGTCTATTTATCATACTTATTGTTTACGGAAAAAAGCGCATACACACAATATATTATTACTTGTACTCATACTGCAGTTGCTGTTAGTTTCCTGTACACAATACACAGTGCTCTCACCATTGACGCGTGACCTCTACAAACAGTTTATGTTAGAGGTATAGGCCATTGCCTAGTTAACGTCACTCTGTGAAAAATAACCGGCCAATATTTTTTGTACTCTCTGAAATTCTAGAAAATATAGTTTTGTAACATGTCCTAAATTATTTAGCTAATTTGGATATTTGGAAATATTCGCACTTTGGTGTTTTAGTAAGGAAGGGCACGGGATGCCTGCAAAATTCCCTGTGTAAATCGAATGCAACTTTAAGCGACTATCACTCACTTGAAGACCGCTCTCTTCCGAAGGGCATTAAAGCTAAACCACTTGACGGATATTTTTTGTACTTGATATCAATCAAGAATAATGTATACGTTACATGTAGGCTAAAAACTGAGTAGGTGGGGCCCTGATATGTAAATGACACATAACAGCAAAAACAGCTCCCATATCTGTCTATAACTTTGGTCAGAGCAGCGAGCCAGGGGGTTTCAGGTGGGTTATTATTGATTGACAAGTGCTATATTTGGTTAAATACCACTAATAGGCCTGGGCGATACAATGAACTACGACGAGTAACTATTTGCTTTCATGGCATTCGAAAAGACTGCATTAAAATCGCTGAAATTGATCAAGTTATATAGCAAAAAAAGTACTTTTTAGAGTTTGATGCTTCAAAATGGTACATGTTCTCTCATTATATGACATTTTTGATGTAATAGTACCAAAATTCATACGCACGGCTTCGAATTTTAGTTAATATTCGCCCTATCATATTGTAACTTTCAGGTTCGAGGGCGCACTGTCATTTTAAGGTGCTTACGGTTCAGTGCGTTAAAACAAGAAAAGTCTCAGGTCAACCTATATTGAATTTTTGATCATTTGGCATCTAAATCATATAGTTTCACCTGATATTAGTGGCATTGAACTGTGAGAGTTCTGAATATGAGAAAATTCCGCCCAAAATTAGGCATTTTCCCATTGAAACCCGTGTAATACATAATTAGTGGTATTTAACCATTTGGGCATAAGTGTAGTCCACCATTTAATCTGGAGGATAGATTAGACTTTATCGATTGATTTAGCTGGGGTAATTTCATGTTAACCATGTTTAAGGTTACACGAAGAAACGTATAAAAAACGTATAAAAGACGTATAAAGTTGTTCTCTAAAACCGCGTTTTCTCAGTAATCAAATATCGCAGTGAGTCAAATGGTGCATGGATGTATCTTAACATTATTTTTGTGTGTTTATACAAATTTTTAGAATCCGTTTGAAAATCCTTCGTTTAAATCATTTTTACGCACCATGTTCACAAGATCAAAAACACGTTCCATGCAGTTTTTTCAAATATTCGCTCCGTATAAAACCACGCCGAGTGATTGTTTTCTCCTTTTTGTATTGTACTACAAATCGACCAAAGAAATAATGTTGCCATGGGGAAGAACCAAATACAGTACCGATTAAATTTTATTAGCCCGTTTTTGGGAACAATTTTCGAGAATCTTGTACCACAAAACACTGTTATGTTACATTATCGATATCTGGATTGTGGAACGTTAATTTTGATTTCTAACTGCCTACATTATTTCTCAAAAGTATGTCGATTCCTTTACCATTTGAATTTCACTCCAAATTTAAGCTACTTTTGCAAAAATCGAGGTTTTTCGCCATCGATATACCTCCGACATTTACAGCGGTGATGAGATTGTTTATCATAAGAGCCTGGTATGCACTATTCCATAATAGTCAGTTTGAGATCAATCGATTTCACAGGTCACTCAGTAGCTCAATCGGTTAGCGCGCTGGACTCACGTTCGACTATATAATACTATAGTTTTGAGCTGGAAAACTTTGGTACGTGTTCGAGTCCCCATGTGGTCCATTCCATGGAGCTATTAAGAATGGAGAGGCAATAGATTATGTAACGCATTGTACACTTGTGCCGATTTGAAATCTGACAAGCTATTCATCGAAAGGTACCTTTTGTTTGGGAGGTTTGGGGGTGTTTGTTTATATATTTCCACTTCAATCAAATATAAACTGAGGTCTGATCTTTGTATTTCAAACTCTAATTTTGAATCTTGTTTTGTAGAAATAGAAAAAGAAAATACACGAAATATGTTAGTAGGTGCCATTTATCGTGCACATACGAAAATTGAGCATTTCATCAAAGATATTGGTCCTATTTTTGATCAAATAACTAAAGAAAATAAGGAATGCTATCTAATGGGGATTTTAATATAGACTTGTTAAAGGATGACTGTCACAAACAAACTCATGAGTATCTTAATCTTGTTTATTCATATTCGTTCATGCCAACAATTTACAAACCAACTAGAATAACTGAACATAGTGCAACCATTATTGATAATATACTTACAAATAATCACAACGATGTAAACTCAGAAATAATAGTTACTGATGTCAGTGATCATCTATTAACTATAGTACTCAAAAATCGGGCAGTAAGAAAAACATCGCCTGATGAAAGAAATTACTTCTATAAGAGGAATCATAATACTTGTAATATAAATAATTTGAAGCAAAAACTTTCCAATGTGAATTGGCATGCTGAACTGGATAATGAAGATGTAAATGATAGTTACAATAAGTTTATACATATTTTCAATAATGTATATGATGAATGTGTGCCTTTGACAAAATGCAAGAGTAATAATAAAAAAAGAACCAAAATTTCCTTGGATAAGTAGAGGTCTTCTCAAAAGTATAAAAACTAAGAATAAGATGTATAAGAGGTATATACAAAAGCCATGTGATGAAACGCTTGAGTCATTCAAAACATATAGAAATAAGTTAAACACGTTAATACGAAAATCAAAAAGAGAGTATTATAAAAAGAAATTTGAATCTGTTAAATACAATCTACAAAAGGGTTGGAAAACAATAGATAGTATTATTGGACGTAACAACAAAAGAAATATGCAAGCTAAATTCAAAAATGATGAAGGCGAAACGGTGTCAGATCCCCAGAAAATTTCAAATGAATTTAATGAATATTTTGTTAACATCGGACCTAAATTAGCTTCCAAGATTACAACAAATGGCAAGAAGTACTATGATTATTTAAAGAGCCCATTAAGCAGTAGCATGTACATGAAACCAATTGTTAATGAAGACGTTATAAAAATAATACATAAATTTAATCAAAACAAGAGTGCTGGTCACGATACTATTGGTAATTACGTGGTAAAGAGGATTGCAAAGGAAATATCGATTCCGTTAACTATCATATTCAACCTGTCTATTACTGCTGGTGTAGTACCAAATGAGTTAAAGATCGCAAAGGTAATTCCCATTTATAAGAAAGAAAATCCAGAAGTTTTCTCCAACTATCGTCCAGTTTCTGTCCTGCCATGCTTTTCAAAAATACTTGAAAGGCTTGTATTCAACAGATGCATACATTACATTGATAAATATGAAATTCTAAATGATAAGCAATTTGGCTTTAGATCTAAACATTCTACCTATATGGCTATCTTGGAATTTATTGACAAAATTAGTAATGCTGTCGAAAACAATGAGACAACTGTTGGGATTTTCTTAGATTTGTCGAAAGCCTTTGACACTATCGACCATAGTATTTTATTACATAAACTGGAACATTATGGTTTTAGAGGAAACGTTTTAAAATGGTTTAAAGATTACTTACATAATAGAAAACAGTATGTGTATTACAATTCTTGTAAATCTGAATATAAAGATATAATATGTGGAGTACCTCAAGGCTCCATCCTAGGCCCATTATTGTTCATTTTGTATGTTAATGATATCATAAATACTTCCACCATTCTAAAATTTGTCTTGTTTGCCGATGATACTACTGTAACTTATTCACATAAGGACATTGTGTCCAAATACGATCTTATCAACAATGAATTAAAAGAAGTTAATAATTGGTTTAAGGCTAATAAGCTATCAGTGAATGCAAGCAAGACTAATTATATGGTGCTTGGTACAAATCACAAAACATCACGCGTTTTGTACAATGTTACTAATAATATTATATTAGATAATGTAATCCTGGAAAGGTTGAATAAGACTAAATTTCTTGGAGTGACAATTGATGAGAATCTAACTTGGAAATTTCATATCACCAACATCTCAAAGAATATATCTAGAGGTGTTGGTGTAATAAAACAACTGAAACATTTTGTTCCCGAGCGAATAATGTATTCACTATATTGTACTTTAATACTTCCTTACATAAACTACGGTATCTTAGCATGGGGAAATACTTGTCAAAAATATTTGGAAAAGATTTTCAAACTTCAAAAAAAAGCCCTTAGAATGATATCGAATAGTCACTTTTTAAGTCACTCAGCTCCTATTTTCAAGAATTACAATTTGCTTAATGTTTATGATAGTTATGATCTCGAACTAAGCACTTTCATGTACAAGTATAATACCAATCTGTTACCAAAGGCCTTCAATAGTTATTTCGTTGAGCAGAGGAATCACCTCAGGTATCACACAAGAAACGCTGAAGATTACAAGATCTGTCTTACAAAAACAGAGTTTGCTAACAAAACATTAAGAACCGCCGGGCCAAGAAAATGGCATTCGATCGACAGATGCGCCAAAATGGCTACATCAGTAAAACTCTTTAGATCCCAAATTAAAACAAACCTTATGGAAATGTACACTTAATACCTCTTAGTTTTGATTTACTTAGTTTTATTTTTCTCCTTTTAAAACAAAAAATCGATTAAAATTAACCGATCTCTTAGCTTCTATACTATATTCACAAACTGTCAGCTTTCTTTTGCGATATACGTGAGCATATGTTATGAAATCCTAATTTGTCTTACACTTATATTCTGCATGTTCTTTATTCATCATTTTTTTTCCTGCTTAGTTGTTAGTTCTGTATGAAAGAGGGTGGGGGGGTGTTTGTATGTATGTAATTGTATTTTATTAGACAAATTAAGAAACGTAGGTTAAGGTTAAGGGGGTGCTTGTTCAGGCCTTTTTGGCCTTCTGAGCATCTCCTCATTCAAATGTGTTGTTTAGCTGTTATTGTATTGTTGTATTTTGAATGAAATAAAGACTGATTGATTGATTGATTGATTGAAAGGGCTTCCACCATTAAATCGGTAAGCTGACCCGACAGTGTATTAACGCTTTACCTAGCAGACTACTGTCAATAGGTGATCAAACGAAAGTCGCGTGAAAGCGCTTACTATAACGAAAAGTACCCTTTGTTGTCATACCACTCAATGGTGTAATTGAGTAGCCGTAAGCTCAAAAGGCACACATTAGCCGCTGATGCAGTTCGTTGCGACCCCACTGACTGTAGGTGCTTCATTTAAATAAATTGAATGCGCTTGCTGAATGATTACATCAAGGCTGCCATGTCTGCATGTTTATTACTGTATAATGGTAATAGCTACGTATACATGTAACATATAATAAGTATACTGGTATAGGCCTACTATATAAAAGTTGTTTCACAAATTGACATTTTATTTTATTTTGAAGGAGAATGTCATAAACAGTGGCGTACTGAAGGGGGGGGGCAGCTCTTTTGTGAGAGGTCTTGGGAGGGGATGAGGGAGGGAGAGGTGGAGGAGGGGACATGAAGAATGAGAGGGTGGGTGGAGGAAGAGAGAAAGAGGGACAATAAGTATGAGGGGATGGAGAAGGGAAGGGAGATAAGAAGAGGGAGTGATACTTTAGCAAGGAAAGAATAAGTACAGAGAAAGGAAAAGAAAGGAATGACAAACAAATGTAATCCTTATAATAATTATTATAGAAACTAAATACAGCCCCCTCCCCCCCCCCCCCCCCACACACACACATAGGCCTAACACTAACAGCACTATAGGCAGCCATTCGATGATGTCAATGCCTTTATGCGTATTTAAAACGCCCAGTCAGATGTGTTTTACACCGGCCAAGCACAAGTCACGCCAGTTCGAGAATTAGACGTTGAATGTACACTCTCATGAATATTGATTGGCAACATTTTCCAATATGTCAGCGCTCAAATCGGACACAATAGAACAATAGACCATTCAGTGCGCTGGTCCATTCCATCTATTTTATTTTATTTTTCTCTCACTTTTTTCTCTTTTCTTGTTCGTTTCTTTCTTTCTGACTGCAGCGATTGATTGTTTTTGCCCGTTTTTTTTTCATTATATAATTCAGGAATTTTTAGGCTATACTAGTCTAATAGGCGCGGCCTATGAATATATTTTACAAATTAGATTAACAAAATATTGGTTGTTGGTTTTGTTACTGTTGTTGTAGTTATTGTTGTAGGCCTATATATTGCATAATCAGGGTATAAATAGGCATACTAGGCCTATTATAGCCTATAGAAGCATTGATTTATTTCACGACAGATATCATCCAGGATAATTTTAAAATTGAAAATTTAGAAAACCCAACGGAAAATTGCCCAAAACGGCTGCCCACAATCCCCCCCCCCCCCCTCCTCCCCATCAGCCCATATGGTCCTATAATGGTCCCCTTCCCTATCCCTGCAACATATAGGATGACTCACGAGCCGCGGTTTGTCCATGGCCCTAGTTCAGATTGATTAGTGTCACGCGGTAGCCGTGACCAGCAAGTTTTTTAAAAAAAAGACTGATAAAGAAGACTAATAACAGATGCTCCCGCGATACTATATTTACAGCTAACATTAAAACACTTGACTTCTATTGTTCGATGTTATTTTTCGCTGGGTACAAAATGTGGCTAAAACCATGCTAAATGATATTTACAGTCCCAGGTGTAATATCTTGACAACTCGTTAATTCAAAAAGGGCCACCAATCCTACAGTCAATTATTGTTCGTAATAAACAAATGCTTTTGCTTCCATTTCACGCGGTATTTCATAGCGAAAATTAGTTGCAAATCATACTAATCCAGAATTTTTGGACACTGCTACAGGTCTACCTGGTTATCACCTTCACACCACTTTTTCAGATTCACTTCCAATTATACCCTAGCAATTTCTGAAATACCTTACATACAAATTCCGAACCCCATTCGCCAAAAAATCAAGTTTTTCACAATTCTTTTGTTCTTTTCGGACGACACATCAATTCATATAATAAATATTGTACATCGACACGCTATTTCACAGCCGACTCCCGTGGTCTAATGGTAAATGACTTGGACTCCTAATCTGGGGACTGGAGTTCGAAATACGATGACCATTTTTTTTTTTACAACATTTTATTAAACAATTAATTTTCGTTCATCAAGAATAACATAATTTTAAACATCTGGTGCTATTGTCATATATTTTTTTTTATCAAAGCAAGATGTTTTATTCTCAGGCAAATTGTTTATTAAAATTACCCCCCCGAGACTGCAGGGCTTGAAGAATGAGGGAAATTAAAAACCACAAATCGCGAAAGACCGCCAACAACCGCCGCTCAATAGGGATGTCAAACTAGATTGGCCCGCAGGGAACAACAAAGAACCACAAACCAAGAAATATGGATATCCAACCAGTTTAAAAGACAAATTAGCCACCGATAGAGGCCAGGGCCTGAACAAGTAGAGAAATTAAAACCACAAACCGCGAAAGAATGCCAACAACCGCCGCTCACTAGGGATATCCAACTATATTGGCCCGCAGGGCTACAAAGAACCACAAACCGCGCAATTTGGATATCATACAAATTAAAACCACAAACTGCGAAAGACAACCAACAACCGCCGCTCAATAGAGACATCCAGCTAGATTGCCCCGCAGGCCTTCAAAAACCACATACCGCGAAGTATAGTTATCCAACAAGCTTAAACTATAAATTAACCCCGATAAATGGTAGGGCATAAAGAATGAGGGAAATCAAAACCACAAACCGCGAAAGACCGCCAACAACCGCCGCTTAATAGGAAATCCAACTAGATCTATAAATCTAAATAACTATCAACCGCGAAATTTGGATATCAACTAGATTTCCCCGCAGGGCTACAAATAACCTCACACCACACGGCACCCTCCGCCAACATAGTCATCCCGATAGAGGGTAGGGCATGAAGAATGAGGGAAATTAAAACTACAAACCGCGAAAGACCGCCAACAACCGCCGCTTAATAGGAAATCCAACTAGGGCTACGAAGAACTATCAACCGCGAAATTTGTATATCCAACTAGACTGCCCCGCAGGGCTACTAAGAATCACACACCGCGAAGTATAGTTATCCAACGAGCTTAAACTACAAATTAACCCCCGATAGAAGGTAGGGCATGAAGAGTGAGGGAAATCACTACAAACCGCGAAAGACCGCCAACAACCGCCGCTTAATTAGGAAATCCAACTAGAAAGAACTATCAACCGCGAAATTTGGATATCCAACTAGATTGCCCCGCAGGGTTACAAAAATCACAATCATTAAAACATAATTATCTTGCTAAGTCGTGGCACTTAGACGCTTCCGTAGTACAAGCCTTGCTACATAGTTTCAATTTGAAATCGGACTGACTCTGTGTCTCGCTGGCATCGTCAACATTGGGTATGTGTTGTTCATATTTACATTTCTTAGTTGCCTTGAATAATTAAAGTATATTAAAATGTATATGTATATTAACATTACAGTCACGCGGTAGCTGTGACTAGCAAGTTTTAAAAAAAAACGGCTGATAAAGTTTTATTAAATTATTTACTGTCATAAATCAAGGATAACATAATTTCAAACATCTATTTTTCGTTTTATTCGTTTTATGGAGTACTTCGTAACCCGATGACTTTCCAAGCTTAGAGCTGCTTGGCTACATTCATAAAAAGAAAGAAAATCCACCAAAAAACGTTGACAACGTAAAGAAAGCATCAAGTTTAAAAAGCCCCACCTCGGCTCACTTTTTGAAACTTGGTCCCATTTTGAATATCAACAGCAAATCGGTGGTTTTAACGTTTAAACAATAGCATCATTGCCATTAACATGCCTACTTGTTATTCGTTTAATTCAATCATTGGTCATGAACTTAATAATTATTATAAAACAAAACATATATAGGATATTGGCCAAGAACAACACAATAACCTTTCTGATCGTTCCAGAATTATGCTAACAACTTAATATCGCATCGGCACATTAAAGATACATCGTCGCCAGAGTGCTACACTATCGTAAGTGACATTTTTGGCCAAAATGAGATTTTGACGAATTATGGAAGGCCATATAAAAACGCACATTTTAAACCAGGTTTTAAGTTTCAAAATTGCTTGATTATTTTTTAATTAACAAAATAAAATATCGTAAGTGCAATGCAATTTTAATCAATGCATGCAAGACTATCGTATGTGCCACTTACGATAGTCTTGCACGCTAATTTTGTTTTTCATTTGCTGCAAGACCATCGTATGTGCCACATACGCTACTTTATTGGGCCTAAACAACAAAATCACGGAATGCTACACCATCGTAAGTGCAAAACAGTCTCTAACACATCACTGGCTGTGACGCTGGCGGCTGTATGCGTTGTCATCATGCTGGTTAAGTTCATAGCTCCCATGACTGGTAATAGAGACGATAAATCCGGTGTTTTTAGTTTTAGATTCAGTAATAAATCTTGAGAGATAACATTACGGCAAAAGGTGTCTTTCTATTGTAAATATTATGTGCCAAAATAAATTAACACTTGTTAAGAAACATAAAATGACAAAATTTTGGATATTTGAGCCGATATTACGCATATCCTAATTTAGCAATGAATGCTACACTATCGTATGTGGCACATACGATAGTGTTGCACTCTACACCTTATTTCTATTTGAGTGCAACACTATCGTATGTGGCACATACGATAGTGTTACACTCTACATTCATTTCAATTTGAGTGTAACACTATCGTATGTGGCACTTACGACATCTAAATCAGTAAATAATTCATTGATTTATTAACTTTAACACCATTTATATAGTTTATATTATTAAAATCAAATTACTTTACATTCCCATGTCATTTTATGGCTACTTGGAAACAAACGGCTACGCTAAACACAAAAATGCTCCTCCTGTAAAACTGTCCAAACTGCACTTACGATAGTGTAGCACTCTGCCGACGACATAACACTTCTGGAAATAATTTAAGTTGATAATTATGACAAAAATTAAATCAGTATCTTTTACAAATGGGACCAAGTTTCAAAAAGTGAGCCGAGGTGGGGGCTTTTTAAACTTGCTGCTTTCTTAACGTTGTCAACGTTTTTTGGTGGATACACTATTGTACGTGTGAGTTCATTCTTTTCTGCATGGCTGTTTCTATTATTAACTTACGCCCCTCTGGAATCAAGCCTTGAAAATCAATTGTATTTAACCGTAAGTACTGCAAAGGTCGAATCATGCTTGCTGTGCAGCATAAGTGCACTTGGTTCACCTGGGAACCAAGGGAGAACAATGCCAGTGCCTTGGTTGGTCACCCCATGTTAAATAAGAAATACATTAATAAATTAATGTCCGGCGTTGAAATGTCTTTCCGCAGTAACACTTGTTGAATTTTTAATTTTTAATACTAACTTGAAACCTATTTATTTAGTTCAAAATCATCTATAATACCTTTAATCAGTTTTAATCAACTTTTCAACATCAAAACATTACTGGAAAATAACGAAACAAACTTTCTTATGATCTCATGAAAAACCTGTAGTCGGGCAGCAAACTACCCAGTTTTTAAGGCCCGTGGCCTTTTGATAACGACAATAGTTGTCAAACTGCCCCTTCCCAATGTGATTTTATTGGCACAGTAATGATTGTTTTAGGCTTGTTATAGTAGTTTTGTCATGCTGGCATGCAGTAGCACCAATATTAATGATTTACAAATTCAAAATGGCCGCCAAAAATTCAAAATTCGAAATAATTTATTTCCTTCAAACATACAATAAGCCTACATCAATCTGGTACCATAGGATATTGGACACGTGACATGATTATTAAAATAATAACAAATACAAATCCCATACTTAATGCACACCCCACCCCACACCCTTACCACCCCGTATTTTTCGTATATATTATTTTAAAGTGCCACAGAAAATGTATCAAAAACATTTCCTTGGCTCATACGGGTATCCTTTATACAAGAACAGCTGGTGGTGCTAGTTTGTGTATTACTACATCCATAAGCACATGGCAGCAGGGGGTACGTGGTTCTTGAAAAAAATTGAACCATTTAAGGACAATTTTGCCCAAATGTGCCCAGTTGGTTGCACTGGTCTCCACTGAAAACCCACCCATCGATATACCAAAATCGCTGAAAAAGGTACCCCAAAACCGTGGCACCTTCCTGTACACCTTCAAACAGAAAGACCTCCCAGGACATGGCATTGGCCAGACATTGAGAGGTATTGAGGGGTATTGAGAACCGGGATTGAGAACAGGGTAAAAGGTACCGAGTGTTCCCAGAAATGGTTTATGGGTCCCGGGGATAGACTTTTAATGGTTTCTAGGGATCGAGTTAGGGATACCAGGGATGGGGTATAAAAGAGTACTAGTAAAGGGTACCGAAGGTCCCAGGGACAACAGTTTATGGATCCAGGTGAAGGTGCTAGGTTCCAGGGGTGACATTAGGGGTGTCAGCAATGGGGTTTGGGTTACCAAGGACAGGGTTAGGGGTTCGGGGGATGAGGTTAGGGGTTCCAGGAATGGGGAGAGTCCCATGGTCGGTGTTAGGGCACCTAAAACAATGCCTACTGTATCAATAAATTCACAATGGGAAGGGTCAATTTGAAAAATATTGGATAGGGTGAGGGGTACTGGGATGGAGTAAAGGGTCCCAGGGTTTCGATAATGGGTACCGGGGACAGTGTTAGGTGCACTGAGGAAGGGCTTGGGGTACTGAGGACAAGACAACGGGTTATGGGTCCCGGTGAAGGGGCTAGGGGTTTCAGAGATGACCGGTCATGGGTCCAGGATAGGAATAGTTAGAGGTCGCATGATCGTGGCGAGTGTTTGAGGTCCAAGGGATATGATATGGGTGACTGGGGATTGAGTTAGAGGTACCAGTGTTGGAGAAATGGGTATCAGGAACTGAGTAAGGGGTACTGGGCATTGGGTATGGTGAACCAGATGTGGGCTAACAGGTTCCGAAGATGGTACTAGGGTCCCAGGGATGTTTCATGGCCGGGTCCCAGGGACGGAGTTTGGTGTTCCATGAATTGAGTTAAGGTCACATAGTTTGTGTTAGAGGTCCCGGGAATAGGGTAATGGGGATGGAGGCCAATGGTTAGGGATATGAGTACCAGGAACAGGGTAAGGGGTGTAAGGCATTGAATATGGGGAACCAGATGTGGGGTTACAGGAGCCAAAGTTGGGATTTTAGGGTCCCAGGGATGGGTCATATGGGTCTCAGGGACGGAGTTACGGGTTCCAGGAATAGAGTTAAAAGTCCCATAGTTGGTGTTAGAGGTTCCAGGGTAATGGTGATAGAATTAGGGGTCCCAGGGTTGGGGTAGCCCATTAAATGGGTACCAAGAACAGAGTAAGGGTGCCGGGCATTGGTTAAGGGTAAACATGTTGTGGGGTTGCATGTACCAAAGGTGGGATTAGGATCCCAGAGACGGGTTGTGGGCAGACCTGGCAACCTGGCGCAGTAAGAAAGAGATACATTGAGGCCAAAACTTTGTACATGTACACAAACCAGGTACCGACAAATTCAAAGACTTGAGGTGTGCAATACTTTCGGAATTCAGGGAAGGTTTTGCAGGTCTAAATTTATCACACAATAGACTAAAGAGAATGCTATAGCAAAATTTTAAAGTGAAATTTGCATCATTTTCTGCTGTTCATACATTTAAATTTGCCATCAGTGAAATTTTCAGAAAGCAGGACTGTCCCTCTTTTTCACTTTGGAAAACCCCAAATGAGGGACAGTCCCTCAAAATGAGGGACAGTTGGCAGGGCTGTATGGGTCTTGCGAGAGTTCCAGGTTCCAGGAACGGAGTTTAAAAGTCCCAAAGTTGGCGTTAGAAGTCCCAGGGAATAAGGTAAGGGGTAATGGAGATGGAGTTAGGGGTCCCCACGTTGCGGTAATGGGTACCAGGAAAGGGGTTAAGGGTACCGGGCATTAGGTAAGGGGTACCGGATGTGGGATTACCGGTACCAAAGATGGGTCCCATAGTTGGTGTTAGGTGTCCCGGAAATAGGGTTAGGGGTACTGGGGATGGAGTTCCGGGTTTCCAGGTTTGGCGTTAGGGGTCCCAGGGATGGCGTTAGGGGTACCGAGGACTGTGTAAGGGTACTGGAGTAAAAGACTTAGGGCGAGTTTCCCGACAGGAGTCTTATTAAGCCGTAGTCTTAAGGTGGCCTTGAGGCTACTAAGCATAGCCCGCTCTCGAAGCCCGAGTCTTAACTCTAGCCGGATTTCTTCAACGCAAATTCAACCTAGTCTTAGTGGCCTTGTAGGCAACGCTTGACAACCTCGTCCCTTTCAACCAGCGACTTAATTGTATAGGCTGTTGGAGGTAGATGTACATAAGCTGTGGTCCTCACGGTTTACCGTACTAACAAGGTTGCCGTCTCATTATCGCAATGTTCCCGGCGCAAAGACTTGCCTGGACCCGCGGTCTTGTGCTTGGGCTTATACCGTACACAACTTGATGCAAGAATATTGTGTCTATTTTGTGTCTTTTATGTATTATTTTATTTCCACTTGACTTTTATGAGTCCAACTTGTATGAATGATACGTCTATGCTTTATACTCGTGATTCTTTCTTTGCATCCCAAAAGGGTAAAACTGTAAGCCTAATGGAAAGGAATCTGTGATTCCCTAAAAGGAAAGCAACCAACGTGCTATCTACTGCTGATATCAGTAGTCTTCTCAGATCTCACATGAAGTTATCTGTTGGTACAATATTTATAATTATTTAAGTAGAAGATATAGCAATGTTATATGCATCTCATCCGTAAATTCAGTTTTAATACTGCATGCATTATTGTTTCGTGTCAAATATGTACTATATCTTTACCAATTTTGTCCTTCTTCTATTGTATTAAATTGATGTCCAACCTGGTATAATATAGGCACTCCAAAATAATATTGTAATATGCCTACTTATGAAAAGTACGAGTATCAAACTATTAAGGCTTGGATAGGGACAGGTGGTATCATATAGGTCTTCATGATGATCATGATGATGATGAAAGAATTTTTTTAAAATTATATTCGTTGTTAAAAAACCATTCAAAATGAGTAGGTCTTATGATAGCAACAGCTACTTAAAAAAATTCAACTAACTCAAATGAACACTAAAATAAAATGCTGAAATGTTCAACTGAATCGAACAATTACTTACCCACAGTGGCGTAACTAGACATTTTCATTTGGGGGTGGGGTGGGGAAAGCGGGGCAAACATAATAAATGAGGGCAGGCATCGTTCATGCTGTTTGGGTTTGTAAGGGTGGAGTGGGTCTGAGGAGTTATGGGATCTGCTTGGAATGTGTCCCGGGAACATTGGCGTAGATTTCTTTTTGACATTGGGTGGGGGGGGGGGGGGAAAAAAAATTATGGTACAAATGCCATATTTAAGGTATTAAAGCTGGTGACATATAGGCCAATGGTACAAAGGTGGAATAAATGCAATTTATTTAACCTTAAAATTGAGTTTTAAGGTTAAAATGACCAAATAATGAGGTTAATTAATAACTCTCAGAAGTAGGCCTAATTTACCTTTTTCATGGGGGGGGGGCAAGAGCTCCCCCGCTCCCCCCCCCTAGTTACGCGACTGCTTACTCATGTTAATTGAAAGACCGTCAAAAACATGAAAGATAAACTTTGCGTTACAATTTAAATAATTTGGAAATTAAAATAGACCAAGGCTTACGACCTCTTAAGCCTTGAGGCTAGACAAGCCAATTGCTAAGCCCCCCGTCGAGAAATTCGCCCTTAGGGTACTAAGGATATGGTTAGAGTGTCTGCCAAGGGTGTGGTTATGGGCTGGTCCGAGTACATCAAATTTAGCCATAACATATCAGGTTATGGGCCACTGGGCAGTGGATTATGGGTTCCGGTGTTATGTTAAGGGGTCCCTTGGATGGGTCTAGGGGCCCCAGGGATGGATAGTGCTGCTGACCAGGGATGGGGTTAGGGGTACCAAGGGTTATACAGGGTTATTTCTTATTTTAGCAGCATTCCAGAAACACTTGTCGTTTGGCGAAAAGAGGAGTAAGGGATTTCCTATCTAGCAGTGCATTTTAGTTTCATTTCGACTGGCAAAGTTGTTCAGTTTTAACATCAGATCAGGCTCAAAATTCCAAAAATTCCCGATCACCAGAAGGGAACGATAGAAGCATACCGTAAACGTTCGCCTAATGGCGCTATGGAGTTTATAGAAATGAGAGAGCGCCCTCTCTGTAAAAGCCCAGTATCATCACTAACAATTAAGGGCGCGTGTAGTTAAATCGTGAAACCTATCGACACACCCCAGTATGACCAAGGTCAAACAACGATATTCATGATATGGTAATCATTCAGCTATTACGTAGTGGCCCAGTTATCAGAGCATCAATCGAGGATAGAGGGAACTTTAGATTGTCTCACATGCAGAAATTTCTCACAAATTTGCTTTAGAATGTCTGCCAATGTTTTTTTTTTCTGATTTGGGAAATAGTATCTCTTTTGTTTAAAATCTGTTAATTTTATTTGTTTCGGTACTGTTTCTCTATTCTGTTGATTTTATCTTTATCGTTTTTTATTTATTTATTTATTTATTTTATTTGTTTGTGTCTTTTTTTTTTATTCTTTGTTTCTTTGTTTGTTTGATCTCTTTTCATTTCATTTTACTTTTTGTTTCTCTTGTATTTAACAATTAATATGGAGAGTAACTACTATGGTATAATGGGTTCTTCCCTGAAATTATATAAAGGCAATATTAATTATTATTATTATTGTTAAGTTCGTCGTTTTTTATTAAATAGTATACAACCCTCACATATTAAATTCGTACCGACTTCTCTATACATGTTTGCACCCAGATTCTTTTGTCGCGAGCGACAAGTCTTTCAATTCGCTCGAGTGTCGTATGCTTCAGTGGTTATGAAAGGATTCAAAAGATAACCTCGGCCCTAATAATCCCAAGCTTTTGTCTGAAACTGCTCCACGGAGGATGTTTCATTATATTTCAGTCTTCGGTTACGTGTAAAGCGATTATCATTATATGGACAATATCACGCATAAAGTTCTGAACCTGGATCATAATGATCGCTATACAAAAATTGCTTGACTCCGATACCACGGAGTAATGCATCATAGTAACACCAACCACTTCGTGGTCTGATGGATATGCTCTGTTGTCTGGTCTGCTAGGGTTCGATCCTTTTAATAAAATGAAAAAAAAAAAACCAGAAAAAAAAAAACAGCTGACCTATTATAATGAATAAATCAATAAAGTAAATAATACACTTTGTATAGTTACACAGTTTGAAACATAGAGGACGTATATTTTTGCAAAGGATTTATCTTATCCGCGCATTGATAGGTACCAGGTGTAGCAAATTTGGTCCCACCGCGGTTTTCGTTGCCGTTTGGAATTATGTTTCGTAGTGACTATTTATCGAAAAAATGATTAAAAAAACCCAACAACAATAAAAACGAATCATAATATTCATTCCAAAAATGGGACATAAACATTTATTGACACTTCTTCACATAAAATAGGGTGAGTGATCAAGATTTGAACCAATACCCTGAATAAATCAAGGCGCTCGCTCTGCCGACTGAGCTTACGGGTCAGACAGAAACACAGTGTAATTTTGAACAGAAGAATATTCACACACTATGAAAAAAATACAATGGCAGATTTACCAAAACGAGTTTGGTATGAATCGATCTGCAAATTAAGGACAATGACATTTTAAGAAAGAATACCTGACCCTCCCCCCTCCCAAAAAAATATCACCAAAACATTTACCACTCTAGTCATTATTAACCTAGAGCGTTTTTATAGTGAGCCAGATTATACGTTATTCGGCGTATATTAGCGTATAAGTATACTGCAAAATCAACAGAGGTTATCCGTGTTCTATAAGAGCGTGTTTATAGTGGTGCACGGTATTTATACGGTATCCTGATACGCATATCGGATTAGGATGGAATGTGACTTATCCGTTATCTCGGCTGTTTATAGTGGCAACCAATATCGCTATTCTGAATCCGAGGTGGTTGAACTCAGCGTCTTCGAGGTCACCGCAATGCAATGTGGGAACCACAAATATGGTGCAAATTTCAAATAGTTTGCCGT